>NC_068355.1:46178447-46235947 GCF_020536995.1 Dreissena polymorpha | reverse complement strand
GGGCTCGTCACTATTGTTTTTATGTAAGTTGGTAATATAGGTCCTTGAGTGTTTTTGTCAAAAAGTGGCAGATTTTCAAAATTGTCAATGTATTTCTTTATTGTGTTTATTTATCCTTGGTACAATAGGAAGTTTACGTTTGTTCCAACTTGTGTATCCAAAGATTCTTTGGAAATAAAGTAGTTTCTTTCTACCATTATGTCTCTCACATACCAAATACCTCTTTCATATAGACATTTGATATAGATATAGCTATTGCTAATTTTAAAATCATGATTATAAAAGAGAGGCATATCCAGTATATCAGCACTATTCAATATTGGCAGCTTTTCAATATACGATATACAATATATAGTTTTTCAAAACATTTAGCCAAAATTTATTTTTTAAGTGCAAGCATATTTTCTCGGCCTACATTTTACCAGTATTGAATACTATTTTAAAATCTATTAACGATCTAGCCAGTGAATAACAATTACCTTCGCCAGCCACTATTCTCTTAAGCCATGTTATTTTCATATAATTTTCAAAAGAACATACAGTCAAACCTGAGAGCAGCGGTCAGTCAAGGGAAAAAACAAAGTGACCGTTGTCCACAGGTGACCGTTGAATTCGGATCACAATTTTAAGATGGTTTGTCAGTTCGTAGTATTGCTGCTTCGTTACCCCACCCAGTCGTTTGCATACAGTGTAAACCAAAGGCTCATTGCCGTTAAGTAAGCATAATAACAGAAATAACTTACGTGTGTACATTGAATAATACAGAATAATATCTTATAGATTGATTTAATTTCAAAGTGTTAAACTAAAGAAATGACTTTATCAACGCTGGTTTAATTGTTCACTCATGCATCTCGTTCATTCAGTTAATAAAGCTTATCACGTGCCGTTGACGTCACGTTCTTACAAGTCTAAAAAGCAGGACTCTTTTAAAAAATGATCCGAAAATGTTATTTTCAAATCGATACTCAATGTTGTAAGTACAATGTACTAATTAGCGGTCATTTAATTAGCGATAATTACTTTAAACGTGTCACAAACTCCGACATATTTTCTTTTGAAGATACCCCCACAATTATCCCCGGAAAACAAACCGTCTCAACACCTTATTATTTGTTTACTCGCAGCGGGCCGCTTTTATAACATCAAAGACAATTACCGCTTTCAGACGCTTGAACTGCAAAATAGACGGACAAACAATGTGCTGTGTTTTTAATTTTCGCGACTCTAGACGACTGACGCGTGACCGTTGATTTCAGGTCAAACATGAATTTCGGAGTGGAATATAGTGGCCGTTGGCCGTTATGGACAGGTGGCCGTTAAATTCAAGTGTAATATAGAGTGTTTTTCGTCGGGGGGGGGATTCCAGACTGACCGTTGTCTGCAGGTGACCGGTAAATTCAGGTGGCCGTTAGGTCAGTTTCGACTGTATATCTACCATATTTAACCCACCTTCGTTATAATCCTTAACAATTACTGTTTTTAAATTTTGCTTGGTCCTGCCCAAATGAAGTCATAAAAGTGTTGATTTATAGTTTTCATGGTGTCTATTCTTGGTGTTGGTAATGATACAAATAAATGTGTCAGTAAAGGTAGAAACAATGATTTGACAATGGTAATTTTTCCTAGAGGACTAATGTTTCTGCGATTCCAATTTTAAAGTTAAAAAACAAAGATTAGAAAAAAGATTAACCGAAAATTTGACATTTTTTTGTCGAGTACATTTTGAATAAAAAGAAGAGCTTTGAAACGACCGACTGAAAATTAATTTGTTGCTGTATATGATCTACCGTATTTATAAGCCAGGGCAACAGCCGCAACTACTACTAACACTATATTTACTACTACTGTACTTCTGCTTCTGCGACTACTGCAACAAGTGCGACCTAAACAATAATCACTGGATGATAATTTTATATCAAAATATCGTCTAGTTAGTTTGCTTCACATTAAGACATGTACATGTATATTAGGAAATCAGGATGTGCATTGATTGATGGCTGAAATAAAACATGAACATTGAACAAACACGTTTATGCATTTGATTTACCTAAGTGTTATATGTGCTCTGAATTTTACAGTAATCCCTTATGGCCCTATTCCACTACGAAAACAAGCCCACGATTCGCTACGATTTCTCACATTTATTGAATCGGGAAGACTCGTGACAGTCTGCGATTCAGTAACGACTGTGGTACGATTTTAGTTACGACGCATAGTGGGGTTCGGTTGAAGTCTTGCGAATAGGGTCGCGACTTTACTACGATGTGTAAGAATCTACTGCGACTGTACTACGAACGATGCAGATCGGTCACGACTAAGCTAGGACCTCACCGAACGCACCCATGAATTCGGCGCCAATATCTACTGATATTGATTCTAACACGGCACGCGACTTGTTTTCTTTAGACAAAGAAGGAAATAACGTGTGGGTTATTCTGCAAAAAAATATGGGTTGAGCTTAATGTTTCGAAAATAGTTCCGAATAAATAAAGAAAATATTGCAGTAAAATGCACGTGCTTAAATCCCGCTCTAAAAGAAATGTAAAAAATGTAGCACGTATATAAATGTTATGAAACAACAAATTGTATATTTGGTGATAAGTGGCTTGACCACGCCTGCTAAGAATTTGTTTGTTAAGAAACGTAATTAAGAAAACATTTATAGCATGTCAGCTTTTCAGAAGAATTAACACATGTGACGTCATTTAGTTTCTATGAATGTTGTTCTCAATGAAAGAGACGTAATTTGCAAAATATTTATGAATGAAAACGACGTCAAATGTTTGTACAATTCAATCATGTCACTAAATACTAGTGAACTTTGTACTAAGAAGGGCGGAGTATTGAAAAATATAGTTCACGTCCAAAAGCTCGAAGCAAATCAATCAGAATCGTGTAAGAATAGAAATAATATTTTTCTATGATGGCTTGTTGTCGTAATAACCCACAGTAAGGAGTATAGATTCGTGGTATCAAAGCACTCGTGCTCCGCATTCGTGATTTAATTCCTACGCATCTATACTCCTTACTGTGGGTTATTCGACAACAAAACATGATGGAAAAATATTATTTCTTTATCATTCTTTACAAAATCGTACTTTTTTCGTATCTAAATCGCGAGAATCTTAGCGGGCTCGCAACTCAATCGGGGTGAACTCTTGAGAGTCTTGACATAGTCGTAAATGATTCGTAGACAGATCACGTGATCACCGATTCCCCGATTGAGTCACGAATTACCTAAGATTCCATTACGACGCCCAAGAACGCACTACGACACTGTTACGAGTCAACTGCGATTAAATTCAGTCTTGGAGGTCTTGGTCAAATTTTAAACAAGTTTAAAAACTGGCCGCGATTTTTTGGGAGCTCACGACTCGCTCGCGACTAGCTACGAATGAGTTAGGACCTTCGCCGATTGAGTTACGAATGTCCTAGACCTCAAAATATTGGAAATCGGGACAAATCGTGGGGAATCGGGTCGTTGTGGAATACCAATATAATGGATATTATCTAAACGTAAATCTACAAATATTTGTGAATATGTTTAACCGTTATGAAAGATTGTTTTGTTTGTTCGCAAACATTTTTTTTTCAACAAACAATGATTGCAGCAAACGAAACAAAATGGATAGTCATGTTCAAATTGCTCATAGATCCATTCAACAACGAAACATTCACCTGAATTGACGTACCGTTTGGTCGCATACAGATATATGTAGATAACAAATACATAAACACAAATGATTAAAACTGCGTGCCTTCGACAACTGTAAATTTGATGTTAAATAATATACAAATGTAATACGGAAAATTGATATTTGAAATTGTCTGCGTGACTGTCTGTCCATCGTATGACATACATGTAGATCTAAAATGAATATTGTTATATCAATAACATAGCTCGTTTTCGTCGGCACAAATGACTTTGCGGTGTTTTTCAAAGAATGCTTTGTACATATATTTCTTACTTATTACATAACCTGTATGCAATGCTATCCATAATGTGATTTGCAAGACAAAACAGTGCGTATTAATGTTAGTGTTAAGGATGATAAGGTTCAAACACTGTTATATCATTATGCTGACATGAAAACACGTGCTGTTTAAATGCATAATATTATGCAGTTTTAAGCGCACTATTTATAAATACTACTGCTACTGACATAACACGTAAATCAGTAAATGCCCACTGAATATAAAGCACAATATCATGACGTCATTTGTATCTCTGACGTCATGCATACACGTTGACGTCATTTCCAGAAGTGTTGTAGGTAAACAAATATGGCGATGCGGACGAATGTGGTTTGTTTACTTTTATTTATGGTAAGCATGCACTGCGAGAATAATATGGTTGCATCGCATAACATGATCGTGACGAAACGGGAAGTCAAACTCATAAACGGTCTAGAGATAACCATAAAATCCGAGCTCCTCAAGATGCACTTCTCGCTAGAACGCAAACCACTGCAGAGCGTCACGATGGAGTGTCGCAGCCCGGCGATGACTATGGTACAAGAACAGTACCCGTATGCGGAGTACCGCTGGAAACACAACAGCGAGATGTTTCGGATACAGCCAATGAGGATGGTAGGCCCGGAGGCTGGATTGATTGGTTTGAAATTATTGATTTTTTTTGCCGTTTAATATACGTTACAGAAAATTTAAAGCAACACGCGTATTATTTACCAATAATATTCTTTTAACGCGAAAGCTGGTTTGATAAGCATTGAAATACTGAACCGGTTTAACAAATACATACCTTGGACATGTTTGATACCTTTATTTCTTCACCTTTTTTAATCGAATTATATTTTCTGTCTGGACTTTCCCTTACGTGAAGATGTCATATCATTACTAAGCCTAATGCGCATTGAGTTGATGAAGACGATTAATGGCTTGCCGTTTAAACTATATATTTAATTATGCGCCCCTTCGAAGTAGAGGGGTTATATTGTTTTGCACATGTCGGTCGGTCCGTCCACCAGATGGTTTCCGGATGATTACTCAAGAACGCTTGGGCCTAGGATCATGAAACTTCATAGGTACATTGACCATGACTGGCAGATGACCCTATTGGTTTTCAGGTCACTAGGTCAAGGTCACAGTGACTCGAAATAGTAAAATGGTTTCCGGATGATAACTCAAGAATGCTTAGGCCAAGGATCATGAAACTTCATAGGTACATTGGTCATGACTGGCAGATGACCTCTATTTATTTTCAGATCACTAGGTCAAAGGTTAAGGTCACAGTGACTCGAAATAGTAAAATGATTTCCGGATAATAACTCAAGAATGCTTACGCCTAGGATCATGAAACTTCATAGGTACATTGATCATGTCTGGCAGATGACCCCTATAGATTTTTAGGTCACTAGGTCAAAGGTCAAGGTCACAGTGACTCGAAAAAGTAAAATGGTTTCCGGATAATAACTCAAGAATGCTTACGCCTAGGATCATTAAACTTCATAGGAACATTGATCAAGACTGGCAGATGACCCCTATTGATTTTCATGTCACTAGGTCAAAGATCAAGGTTACAGTGAATCGAAACAGTAAAATGGTTTCAGGATGATAACTCAAGAATGCTTACGCCTAGGATCATGAAACTTCATAGGAACATTGATCATGACTGGCAGATGACCCCCATTGATTTTCATGTCACTAGGTCAAAGGTCAAGGTCACAGTGACTTGAAATAGTAAAATGGTTTCCGGATGATAACTCAAGAATAATTAGGCCTAGGATCATAAATCTTCATATGTACATTGATCATGACTGTCAGATGACCCCTTTTGATTTTCATGTCACTAGGTCAAAGGTCAAGGTCACAGTAACAAAAAACGTATTCACACAATGGCTGCCACTACAACTGACAGCCCATATGGGGGATGGGGGGGGGGGGGGCATGCATGTTTTACAAACAGCTCTTGCTTCTATGTATTTTACTAGTTTTTTTTTCAAACCCCCTCCCATCTACAATCTTGTTTTTTCCCCATTAAATAATGTTCCTAAATATTATATACATGTAGTAGTTTGTAAATATGAAACAGTTTTTCGCATAAAACCAGATTTTGAAAACAATTAGAGGTGTATTTTTGTTGATCGATATATTCAAAACTCTTTACATTTTATTCGTATGAAATGATATACCGGTACATGTATACGGACATTTCTATAGTTTTAGTGAACGTATGGCCGCGCATCGAATCTACGAACGTATTAGCTGATTTTTGTGAATGTTTGATATTGGTATAATCAATCTATTTCCATGTGATTAGGTTACTTGTTTTGGATTGTAATTCGGATAGATTCACAAAGAGTTTTTTCTTAACATACACTAACATCAGCGCGTATCATGTTTGAATAGACAATTATACGTGGTGTAGTTGCTATGGTGTCCGCCTAGCGACAGGGAGGTCACGGGTTTCACGTAAAGTACTGGTTCTTTGTCACAGGAAACGGGCTCGAGAGCGTTTCAATAAGGCTTTGGCTTTCGATGCAATCGAGCTAAAATAGATAGCTTTAAACTAATAGACAAATATTAGAGCATTTATTGTTGAGCTAAATTATGAACGAGCACTTGACCTAGAATGGTCGATAAATATATTCTTCAATTGTTAGATATACCTCCGTGAGAAGCTTACTATCAACAATCTGGTTCCCACAGATAGTGGCACGTACACGTGTGTGATGGAGCCAATATCCGGCCAGCACGTGGTGGTCGCAATCTACGCTCTGACAGTCGGCAGTCTCACACAAGAGGTTGTCGAGAACGACGACATAGTGCTCGACGGCTACACGAAGGACTTCGGAAAACTGTACCCAAAATCTATCCGATACTGGAACAATCCGAAGGGGCAAAGGGTGTATGAGAAAAAGGCATTGGAGAGCCGGGAGACCGTCCCGAAAGCTGGCAAGGCGACGGCCGGAAAATGGACCTGCATTGTGGAGGACAAGGATGTCCCGCGTAAGTGGACAACGGTGCGCGTGCACGTGGTCATCAAACCAGTCCCGTCGATGTTCGTAAGAGCGCGGATTTACGTCAAAACCCACCGGAACGAATCTATTGCTATAGCCGCGTGCGCAATATTTGTGTTTGTTATGGTGGCAAACTGTGTTCTGCAGCTGCTAGAAAGAAAACAGAAGCGGTTTCAGGAGGAGATGGAGAATATGAAATCGGTTCTTGGACTGAAAGACAAGGACGAAGAAGATTCCGATGAGAATATTGATGATGTCACGCCGCTGATTGCTAATGACAAGAAAAACATTGTTTAATACTTGAATTTTATAAGTTGCGTGTTTTCATTAGAGTAAATGAACATTTGATAAGGTACTGTGATAAAATCACAAGGGACTGTACGACTTTAACTAAAATTATTACGCAAATCCACTCACGGATATTCTTGATATCAGTTGGCTGTTAAAATAATGTAATACGCATTTATGTTAGCATTTTAAGTCTTAAATATATTTTTTGTTTCAGATAATTACCAAGTTGATTTACTTTGGCATCGGAATTTAAAGCATTTATTAAGAATAAAGTTTTATTCCGAATTCTACATCACAGTAGTACATGTATATGAGAAGTACACTCTGCATACTGTGGCATTGTACATCGCGCTTTGACTCGGTCGCTATTGCTACATGCCCGTATATTACACTTAGCATTCAATCTATAGGCGAACATTGAATACATATGTTTATAATGAAACATATTCAATATCATACAGCTGTTTTATTGTTATTTAGGTCCACAGTAATAATATTTGTCGGCGTAGTGAAATAACCCATTTTTTTTTACCTTACTCGACCTGTAATGAATCCTTGAGGAAATGTCCCGCTTATGGGCCCAAATGGATACATGGGAGTTTGGTACTTTACATTAACAGAAAATTCAACCTTTTTTGTGAAGAGTAGCGTAAACAAAATTCTCATTTTGCATGGGCTAATTTGAACACTATATGGATGCGCAATTGCGTTTGCAACGCAGTAAACTGCGTGTTCAGCGTGAAACTAATAAATGAGGCGATAATCATGTGATATTAAAGATGGCGACGTCCATGCCGAGACATTATTTATGTCGTATTAAAATTCACTTCATATCTCGACACAGACGGGGTAATCACGTGGTAGTCAAAATGGCGACCTCCATGCTCAGGCAAGTATTTTTCGCCGTTTTATACCATTTATAACTTGTATTAATTGTTTAAATGCCGCTCACTTTCCAGCCACATCAACAAGAAAGTTACAAGCGTTTATTTCGCATTCATATTTGCTCTTAATCGCGTCTTTACTCAGTGCAAAATTTCTAAGCGGGATGACCTAATTACAGATTTACTTAGAACATTTTCGGGGAGTAAAGTAGAGATATAAAGCGAATTTTAGGCATGGACGTCGCCATCTTGGCTTTCACGTGATTACCCCCCCCCCCCCCCAATAGGACTACGCGGGTAAAGCAGTCTCTCACTCAACTCTAGAAATCAAAACAGTATGTGTGTCGACATAACTCGCTGCAAATTTTCTTAGTGGAGCATTAGGAAATTTGCCATCGGCATGGCTGCTTTATACTCTGTGAGTAAGCGGTGCGGGGGTATTTTATGTCGCGTTATTGACAAAGCTCTAGTTTAATCAGCATTTATAATTTTGCTCTTTAAATATTTTACATATCAAATGTTTTAAAATGTGTTCAAGTTGTACCGTTTTGTGTTGTTGCGTAAATAAACGATTCGTATGAATATGCTGTGTATATTTTTCTTCTGCATCAACTATTTAAGAACATTATGTACATTTATATTTGATGAATGATTCTGTAATTTTCGCTTTCGAATGGTGGGTTAAACGCATGGCAACGAAAGTTATTTTAGTGACCAGTTCGTTTGGTTGGTTTAGGTGTGTCTATAAGCAAGTTCACTATTAACACAAACAATAATTGCTAGAAGTTGTTTGGCTATTATTAGGTCAAGTCTTACTAATTGACAACAGTCGAGTTGATTTATTATAAAAGCATACATTATTTTTCGTCTAGGACGATGTAAGCAATCTTGTACGTGTATTTATTAACAACAGGGAGGTACTATAATATTATATACAATGTGTTATAAAGTGTGGGAACGTGAACAATGAACCAAAAATTGATGTAAATGCAGTAAAGATGAGACCGTTTAAGGGACCTAGCATATTGCATGTACCAGAATCCGTTGGTGCAATAGTAAAAATGACGTCACACGACAGTACACGCATTAGACGGCGCTGTTTTTTTACATATATGGACAGGCCAATACGATTACTCACTAAAACATCATACCAGTCAATTCAAATAAAATGTTGCATTGTTCTCAAATATTTTACTCGGGTGCTTCCAATAAATATATTTTTATTTTTAGTAGCCGACCATCACCGAATTTAAGCTAACGATGTACCATTGAGACAATGTGACACTGTTCAAACTTTATTTACATTAGAAGACTAGCAAGTTCAAAGTTATTGTTAAGTTGTTGTTGTTTAAATCTGTATTCATGTTAATATTATTTTGATATTTTTGTATAAAATTCACATATATTTTTATTAATATACATACAAATATACAAACTTTTGAAATAAAAGTTATTGTTTTTCGTTTAACTAACAATTGCACTTACCTAGTAAACCGATGACAGGTCTGAAGTGTATTAAAGTAATCTTAAAGGGGCTAACCGTTTATACACCGATACGCAGTGCTATTCATAACAGACAAAATGGCGTTCGACTGTAATGAGAACGCAGCCGATATTCGAGATAAAATTTCACATCATTTCATAATGGAAATTAATTTCTTCACAAAACTATAATATAACAACGAACCGATGTGTTTTCTTTGGTTTATTACAATTCAACAAGTTTTATTTGAAGACAAAGGCTTAGTACAACGATACGCGGTATCACCAGGCTATATTACATACATGTATGCAGTGCTATCTTTTAGATATATAATGTGCTTTGAAAGACAATACAGGGTAAATGTTGGTGTTAAGGATGATACGGTTAAAACACTGTTATATCATTATGTTGACATGACAACACGTGCATTTTAAATGTATATGTAGTTTTGAGCGCATTATTTATACGACTGACACATTACACACGTAAATCAGTAGGGTAACTCGCCCTTGAGTCGGACGTTTATTTTTAGCGGTATAAGTCTATAATAAAAAAGCTTTGTGATCAAAGCCGGGACTCTGCTTGTGCAGGCTTTAACTATCATATCATATTAATATATTTTACAAATAATTATTTGATTGCCAGCTTATGTTCATTGAAAAATAGTTGAATAACAATACCCACTGAATTCGCACATGCGTCGGACACATTCGCCCTTAACACGGTCACAGATTTGTATTTAGCATTTGGTTATCTATTCCCTGTATTCATAAAATGCAAATTGCACAATAACAGTCCTGTGTTGATTTTATAAGTTTATTCTTTTGTCAACATGTTTACGAAATTAAGTTATAAAAAGAGTAAAAATTACATGGTCACTTGTAGTGTCTATCCGACCTTTACAACAGCGAAACCATTTGTAGCACTGAGGGTGAGAAAGAAAAGTACAGATCTAAAAATATAAAACATTGTGTGATTCTTGTTGTTTGTGAGCTATTGGATTCTTTATAGACTGAGTCATGTTAATTGGAATGAATATGTGGTTAATTCTGATCCGAATGCCTCTGTCATTACATAAACTCATGTTCGCCATAAGGGCGTTTTGCGTTCGCCTCAAGGGCTAATTGAGTTGTAATTCATTTTTTACTGGAATACCTATACAATAGGGCAAACCACTGGAAATTACCTTTCATTATTATAGAATAAGGTTATGTTTTCAATATAAAGTCATTTGTGAATGCTGTCAAACGTATCTGACCAAATTTTCCGACGGCATAAATATAACGATAATTGAAAATTCTGAATTCACCGTCAGCGTGAGTGTGAGATACTATCTTATAACATTTCATTTCAAATTTGTATTTATTTTGAGTATGAATGGTAAATTGTTCGTTATAACGTCACACATCATGCTAAACAAAACTGATCTTTGAAAACTACTCAGATAAAAATGTCCGACTCAAGGGCGTAATCGACTCAATGGTGAGTTACCCAAATGCCCGCTGAATATCAAATACACATATGTTGTGTGTTCTAAGGTTTTTTGGTCAAAATGGGGGTAAATTGGCAAAATTGAGTTATTAGCATTTTGAGAAGGCCTTAATGTATGGTTAACACAGAAAAAGTAAAGATTTTGCCATATTCGTCTTTTTAATGTTAAAAATGTGATGTTACAAATAACCAGCAAAACACAAAATTTGACATGCTATTCATTTATTTTCATGTCAGTAAGTCTATTGCATGATGGTTCAATACATTTTTGTTTGCATAGGAAAATCACATACTAAGTATCCATCTATAAGGAAAACAAGTGTCCTATTTAATTAATATAAATTAATAAGAACATAACAAAACAAATTTCTGTTACCATAGCAACCATTTGCCAAAAATTAACTATAATAGAAATTTTGTTACAAAATAATTACACATGTTTTTGCTCACACATTCAATGTAAGAAGATAATATAAATATCCAAAAACAATTAATTAATACATGAATCAAATAATTGTGTACATGCTGTATCTATAACTATGTGATATTGGTCACAGACTCTTACAGAAATTCAATAAAATAGAATTCACTTGCTAAGGTTTAACATACGAGCCATTTAACAAATTTGAAATGTTCTGCTTAAAACTGTACAAAGAAACATTATATTTTGCATGAGACATTGTTAATTAATTAAAAACATTTGAATTAATACATTATATATACAGAATATTTTTGTTGTAACCATAGCAACCATATATAATATGATAATCAGCTAAATTACCATCTTCTTCATTTAACATAGCAACAATTCTACTTTTTTATTATCAAATGCAATCAACAATTTCTACATATTGCATTTATACTGTATTACACACAGCATAAAAAATAGAGACAAGATTTAGAGACTTAAAGTAAATATTTACTTTAAATTAATGTTTTCAGCTAACACATGTATAAACACAACTATTACATTTTTAATTTGACAATAATATTAATTGCTTTACTTCATTTTATTTCATTTAACCTGGTCTCTAGGCATGGCTAGATTTTTTTTATATGTACTAATGTGACTGAAGATTACATGAGATGCAGTAAGGTTTCCATGGTTACCATACATTAAATACATGTAAAACATTTGAAAACAGGGTAAATATTTTCACATTGTTTTTATTTCTTGGGCTTTGGTACATCTGGACGGGGACATGAACTGGCACAGTTTGAATTGCACAGTGGCCCGATTGCCTCATGGAGGTACCATTGGCGTACTGCTGACAAGCCAAGTGGCTACAATTGGGAGGGCATTCCATTAAGAACATCTTTCTTCAGGATCATCTCTGCCACCTCATCATCAGAAGCATATTGTCCCATGAAAACCATTCCTGGTTTGTCAGACGTTATTCTGAATTGTAAACAAATACAAAAAAATATTACAGTTTATAGATAAAAAACTGGAACTTAACTATAATGATGTTCATTGTTTTAATACAATATGTAATTGATATCTTTATCATGTAAAAATTTCCTTTTGAAAATAACAGTTCAATCCAACAACACATGATTGAACTTTTGATCTAAGCTTTCTCTGACACCATTGTGCCCACACATTATATATTGACATATAGTATGAAATGTTTTAAGTATGTAGAAAAAAACAATCAATGCAAACCTGAAGTGATGGTATGAGAGCAGGTTTGGGATGGACTTGAAAAATGGTTTCAAGAATTCTGTCCAGTTGTAAAACTGGACAGGATTCTCCAGATCTTGCACCAGGTGTGGAATGGTGTGCCCATTGCTGGATGATGCCCTTACAGTCTCAGCCACATCTCCCAATGTGTCAACCGTGGTATTCCTCCAACGCACCTTCAAGTTTATAAAAGAAAAAATTCATTTATAGCCTACAACAACATTTTTAACACTTATTTACACAAAGTGATGTTGCACTTTTTTAAATAATAATAAATATGTCAAGGTATAATCAATTAATATGTATAAAAATTAAAGAGAATGACTTCTTAATCTTGCAAACTTTAAACATTAAACTTAAAACATAAATTACCTTCCATAGTCCAAAGTGCCAGTCTGGCTAAATTTGGTATGTCCGGCCTCCATGGTGCTAAACTCAATAGTCGTGCAAGCCTGTAAGCACACGCCAAATGCCATACCTGTAAACAGAGATATGATGTTAGCAACAAATAACTTTTTTTTATAACTTATTTAGTCATTTATTTATTCTTTAACAATAAAATAATTATATCATAACCTAATAAGAATGCTGTTTTAAATATATTTTAAACTAATAACAATCAAAATATTTACTCTATGACTGCGTTATTCTTGTTTTGTCTCCGGACAGTTGTCCATATGGAGAACGACATTCCTCTCTCCATAACCAAGATGGCTAAAGTGGTGATGGAGCATTTAGGCCACACTTTTGGCCCCTTTTCCAACAGACTGAAATGCCTCATCAATGAGATAAAATATCTGTGTTCCTGTAATCATTAACTAAAATTTATAGAATGAGATAAAATATCTGTGTTCCTGTAATCATTAACTTAAATTTATAGATGAAGCAATTTAAATGTATTATATATTATATAGACTATATTTTATATACATAACAAATGCTCATACAATGTAACCATGCATTATTCTAATTTACCCGAAGACTCACAGCATACACCAGAGCATTGACATTTTCTAGGAGTCTTAAAGTACAGTGGACCCACTGCCTGTGCCTGATGAGGATAGAACATCTGTTGGTTGTAGTCAAAGCTGTAATGGATTGTGGCATCTGTGGCTTTTGGTCTTTGTCCTGTTTAAAAAAAAATCTCTAATGTTTTGGCTTTGGACACAATTGTTAAAAACATTTATTAATACAATTAAAATGATAATGATAAATAACTGCTTTCATTCAAAAACTATTCAAATATATTGATAGATATGTGTTCTATCAACCATATTTAAAACACTAAATTATCATGTTTTTATAATTGTATGTACAATGTTTTGGAATGTATTCATGTCACATCTTGGAAATCTATTATTTAAACATATTATTAACATAAAAATTCAATTGTAGCCAAAACATAACATACTTGAAATCACATTTTCAAGCAAGAACTCGACTATTCACTTTTGTAAAATATTATACCTCTTTTTTTATTTGCATCTGACAATTTATCAAACTGAAGCTTTGTCCTCTCACATTGCTCCCTGTAGTGGTCTCTTTGACATTTAACTTTTTCTAAATGTTTTTGATAATTGTCCAATTTTATTTTTTTTCTCTTCTTCTGTGATGTTACCAGACTGTGTTATTTGCTCTACATGTTTTTGACATTTTAAACAAAGTTCAGTGGCAGGCTTCATTAACCAACAAATATGGACACTGTTCCAACCATATTTTCCTAAAAGTGGAAGGCCCTACATGTTTCTGGCCAGTTTGATTAAGTGCGCCACAATTCAATTCATAAATATCACTCTTGTTTTTGTCTGATGGAAGAAGGATACACTTTTCATTGTCCCGTGGTGTTCGTCCAGGCAGAGGCATTCCATTTTGTCTGCCATTATTTTCAAGAAAAGTTTTTACCATTTCAACATCTTGTAAATTAAGTGTGTGTTTAGGCAGTTTCTTGTTATTCCCATGCACTCTTGCTTCAAGACCATTTACATCAAGGGAGCGACCAATCGATTGAATTGTGCTTTTAGACAAACCATGAGTGAAAGCAAATGCATTGCGACAAACTGCTTGTCCGGCAAAGTAAAAATTTTGCCTTTGCTGTTGTCTATCAACTGCTTTTCTTTTTAATCCAACTGTTACATGACCACTCTGTCTATGATTGAAAATTTGGTATTTAACTATTAAATCTTGTTCTTGTTTTGATTTTTTCCAAGCATGAAAGCCTATATGAAATAAGAGTTCCCCAGTTAACAACAGTGCTGCACGGTGTGCTTGAGTACAGACGTGTACAACCACAACCATTTATTTAAAAAGAATTTTGCTTAATGCTTTCAGAATCTAAAGAATTAAGTTCACTCAAAGTGTTAATGTTTTCATTGAAATCAATATCAGGCACTTGAACCACTATCATCTGACCCGTCATTATCAACCTCTACATTTTCACTATTGTCAAAGTAAAGTTCACCAACTATTTCTAACTCTTCGCGAAAGGCTGGGTCTTGATGGCAGGTTAGCTCAGGCGGAACAGTGCTAGCACATGATAACTGACTGTCTGCACAAGATTAATATTTGACAAAAAAATTTCTACATTTTCTGTAAATGTAAACAAACAAATGTCAAAGAAGGTCACGGCCGCCATTTGTTTTCATTTTCATTTCCGGTTTGTTAAATTGTCAGGTTAAGCATTAATTTTAAAATATTTAAAATCGTTTCAAGTAAAACATTATTTCGTCTCAAAAACAAACACTTATCTTTATCGAATCCCAGTTAAATCCACACCGAAACAATACATTTTTGACGATTATCGATATCGAAATATGTATCGACAATCGTTCAAGTTGTTTTGTTAATTACTGAATGGCCATTCTATACATAAATGGTGACGTCACTACGTTATTGTCAGTAAGACCGGTGTGACACAATGCTGAATGGCATACTAGTACGAATTTAAAAGGGAAATACTCCATATGATAGAAATTGTTGATAGGTCAAAGGCAACCAATTCATTAAGAATTAACATCGTTTAAACATGGGCCAGTTTACATTATTGTTAATTTAATACTATTCGCGCGAAACTTTGACAAACGAGAGTAAATTAATCAAATTTTCGTCGCAAATTGCTTGACGTCATTTCAAATGAGTTTTTCTCAGTATGACGTTTGCCGAATTAGTACCAAAAGTCTCAGAACACGACACACATATCATGACATCATTTGGATCTCTGACGTCATGCGTAATACATGTTGACGTCATTTCCAGTAGTGTTATTTTTCGGTAAACAAATATGGCGATGCTTTTGAAAGCGGTTTGTTTACTTTTATTTATGGTAACCATGCACTGCGAGAATAATATGGTTGACTCGCATAACGTGATCGTGACGAAACGGGAAGTCAAACTCATAAACGGTCTACAGATCCTCATAAAATTCGAGCTCCTCAAGATGCACTTCTCGCTGGAACGCGAACCGATGCAGAGCGTCACGATGGAGTGTCGCAGCCCGGCGATGACTATGGTACAAAAACAGTACCCGTATGCGGAGTACCGCTGGAAACACAACAGCGAGACGTTTCGGTTACAGCCTGTGAGGATGGTAGGTCCGGAGGCTGCATTGATTGGTTGGAAATGCTTAAAAAAATAAATTTGTGACCATTTAATACACGTTACAGAAAATGTAAAGGGCCACAGTGAACACACATATTCTTAACCAATAATTTTATGTTAACGCGAAAGCTGGTTTGATAAGCATTGACATACTGAGCCGGTTTAACAAATCTATAGATTGGAATATTTTGATACCTTTATTTGTTCACTTTTGTAAATCGAATTTTATTTTCTGTCTGGACTCCCCCTTGCGTTAAGATGTCATATCATTACTATGGCGCATCGAGTTGATTAAGACGATTTATGGCTTGCCATTTAAAATATATGTTATTTCTATGTATTTTACTAGTTATTATATTTTCAAAACCCCATCCAATCTTGTTTCTTCCCAATATATTAATGTTCATTTTCATCAGAAGCGTGTGTTCCTAAATATTATATAGTAGTTCGTACATGTGAAACAGTTTCTCGCCTAAACCCGATTTTTAAAACAATATGAGGTGTATTTTTGTTTATCGATACATTAACAACTCTTTACATTTGATACGATTGAAAAATATATATATAATTTGAAGATATATATAATATATATATATACAGACATTTCCGCAGTTTTAATATTTAAATGTATGGTCGCGCATCAAATCTACAAACGTGTTGACTGATTTTTTATGTTTGATTTTTAAATAATCTATCACTATGCGATTAGGTTACTTGTTTTGGATTGTGAATCGGATAGATTCACAAATAGTTCTTTCTTTACATACACAAAGATCAGCGAGTATCATGTTTGAATAGACAATTATTCGATGGAGAGTAAGTTGGTTCCTTTTTCCTATTTCTTTTTTTCCTTATTCGAATAAGGAATAAGGAACTGTTCTTTATTCTGTATTGAAGCTTAACATATTTGATATAGGGTTTTAAAGAAAAATAATTTATACAATTCTTATGTAAATCAAACAAAATAACTCGAATACATTTACTTTATGTATTACATTACATATTCATGTTTTTTCCTCGCGCTTTCATAGAATTTATTGTTAAAACCGAACCGATATTTCTAATTCGAATACCAACTTCACATCCACAAAACCTAAAGCATATGTCATTATTTTATATGTATGTGATAAAAAAATGCAGTCTTGTACATTTCAACATGTTTGTTTTTATTTATAATCCAGTTCTTTTATCGCGCCTGAATAAGGCAAGCCGATTAAGGAACTGGCGTTTTCTTACTTAAACATCAACGAAATTGATCCAAAATTAACCACATATAAATGAGCATCATTATATATAGGTTGTATATTTAAAATACTAATTGTTATACATTTCTATTTAATTTTAAGTAATGACAGTCCAGTTCCTTAATCAGTTTTAATAAGGAATAAGGAACTGATTCCTTATTCAAATCGAATAAGGAACAGGCATGTACTGTCTATAAATTATAAATCAAAATGAACCAACGAGACGAATAAATCAACAAAAATTATTGTAAATGTAGGTTGGGAATAAAAAACAATATGTATTTATTACAGTACATTTCTTTTTAGTATTATTTTGTAATGATTACCATATGCTGTTTTCGCGGCTGAATAAAGAAAGCGACACCAGTTGCAATATCTAAATATATCACTTAAAACCACCGAGAACATTGCAATTGTGTCGGTTCGCCAATGTTGAAGGTCGTCTGATGTAACGTAGGCATCAGAGAGCGAGAAATCGGGCTTTCGGAGATAGAAAATCTATTGAAATAAAATCACCTGATTACAGCTATGGAAGTTTTGGAATTTAATTGATAAAAACCCAATTACAACAGCAACAAAGAAATACAGAGGACTTTCAATGAAACTTTCCGGTCTAGTAAAGGCACCTTGGCCGCTGCTTCCGGTTCAGTATCGCTTTATTGTGACATCAGTGACGTCGCACTGATGACAATGCTGTCCGAAACATTTGCATTCGTCGTGCGCTGAGATTGAAAGTCGGCGAATGTACCGTTGGTCTTCATGAGCGAAAAAAACGCATATTCGCACGAAAAATAATATATAACGCACTTTTACAGCAAGGATGCGCGCTTTTTCGTTTCAAATATAAAATAAAATGCAATATTGAGGCATTTCGATGAAATGTTTCAGACTTCTAGAGGCACTTAGACCGCTTCTTCTGGTGCAGTCTTATTTTTTTGAAGACGTGTTGAATCATTTTGCATTCTTAATCATATCCCTTCGTAACAATGTTTAGTATGAAAACGGAACAAGATATCTAAAACATGTTTAGTTTTCAGCTATCAATTAGTCTTGACCAAACTTCAGGCTCCGATAAGACTTCAAGAACTGTATTTGAGATATTCATAACAAATCTTACACTAAATATCGCCAATGATGACGAATAAAGCTGTGCTATTCTAGAATGATCGGAATTTAAGTATCCGAAATTATGGCCTCTGAATAAGGAATGGCCGTAAAGTTAGGGGGCACACTACAGTTTTTCACAAATCGGCTACTGGCTGCCGGGGTGGGGGCACTGTCCGTCCTCACAGCTGACATAACGTCTACACCTGAAATCATACAAAACATATCTTCAGTATTGTTGGAGGTATGTCTTCCAAAAAATACATGGATAGCAATGGTGCACCCACTTGCTCTATTTTTATCATGGAAAATCCGCCAATTTGGGGGTCTGTCACCTGTTTTCGCGGCAATTTCTGTGATTTTCAACACAAATTTACCACTAAACTGCAATTACCAGTCCATAAAACACTGTCTGTTTTACTGCATTCATTTACCAGATATTTGACCGACACCAAAGGATCCTAGGGTCATCCACTTGGTTTTTCACAGAAATTCAGATAAGTGGAGGCACCTTTATTATTCATGCAAAGTTAGCCTTCGGAGCTAGAAACCAGCATGTACGTATTTCATGACCTTGGCGGCCCAGCAGAGACACTGGCTTTGCACTGGACACATTTTCGAAATCACTAAGCATGCATTCCAGACCACCACCACTCAAATCTGATACTTTAAACTTGTAAGACACTATTATTGCTGCTCAGTTTCATTGTATCCATATTTGTTAGAAATTTCTCCCCTGCCATTTCGACACTTAGGACTAAAAACTGTTTAGTGCTACTTTAGTTCCTCATTCCGAAGCCTGTATTTCGGACAATCACTTTCGGATATGTTATATTTTAAATGGTGTGTGGGTTACTTAAGCATGATTATGTTATATGGACTGTACTCTGTCACATTTCTATTAATATTCTATGTGACGATACACGCTGAAAACAAGTATTATGAAGACGATAATAAGGAAATGGTTTTACCTTATTGAAACATAGATTGAAATTAACCAATTTATCTTTAATGTCGATGAAAATGATGGTTTATGTAGATTCGAAGTCAAATATATTTATTGCAAAATATTTCTACCTAGTGTTATTAAATAATAACACAGTCTCTTATTCAGTGCGAATAAGGAATAAGGAACTGGTTCCTTATTCCTTATTCCAATTTTAATAAGGAACTGGCATTTTCATAATAAACAAAATATTAAAATAAACCAAAGAGACCAATAAATCAATGACAATCATTGTCATTATAGTTTAGGTATCAAAAACATTCAATGCATTATATCTCTACTCAATTTCATTTAATAATAACCCAGTCCTTATTCGGACTGAAAAAATATAAGGAACTGGTTCCCTATTCCATAGTGAAATCGAATAAGGAACTGGCATTTTCATACTAAACAAAATATTAACATGAACCAAAGAGACCAATAAATCAATGAAAATAATTGTTAATGTACGTTGGGTATGTAAAACATTAATTGCAGTACAAATCTAATAAGTTAGCTAGTTCCTTATTCGGATCGAAAAAGAAATGGGGAACTGGTTCCTTATTCCTTTTTCCAATCGAATGCGGAACGGCCATTTTCTTTCACTCACACACACATAAAATGAACCGAAGAGATCAATATATAAATGAAAATTATTTGACATCTTGGTTAGGTATCAAACAGAAATATTGTTGTACATTTCTAAACTTTTTTTTGCGTCATGATAACCAGTTTTTTTCGTGGAAAATAGTAACCAGATGGACTAATTTCGGAACAAATAGTCAAATAATAGTCACTGATTACCACTAAGAACAGCGCTATTTTGTCGTTAATCACGATCTTTAATCTGGTGGCAATGTTGAAGATCGCCGGATGTAACGTTGGCATCCAAGATGAAAAGACGCGTTTTCGGAGATAGAAAATATATTTTAATAAAAGCACTCAAGTAAAGCTCGCATGCGCATGTGCTTTTTAATTGAAAAAAATAATAATACGGAGGCATCTCTGTGAACTTTCCAGATTTCTAGAGGCCCCTGAGCCGCTGCTTCCGGTTTAGTCTCGCCTTATGGTGACTTCAGTGACGTCGCACTTACGAGAACGCTGTCCGAAATATTGGCATTCGGTACAAATACAGAGCGGAACTGTTGCGATAAGATCGGCGTCAGACTGTTTTCCATAGAAGCCATCGCCGTTTAGTAGACCCCCCCCCCCCAGTCAATAGCCGTGTGTCGAGGTATAAGGTCGCCGGATATACCGCTGGTCTGCATGAGCGAGAAAGGGCAATTTCGCACTTAAACAATTCTATGAAGAAAACAAACTTTTACAGCTGGTATGCGCGGATACGATTATATTATAAAATAAAATATCGATGCATCTCGATTAAACTTTAAAATCTACTTGAGGCACCTAGACCGCTGCTTCCGATCCAGTCTTGCTATCATGTTGACGAATTGAAATCGTTTTGCATTCTTAATCATATCTTTTATTAGCTGTTTAGGTATAAGAACATTATGGGCGAGCAAAACATGACTAGTATTCAGCTATCAGATTGTCTTCTCCAGATGTGTGGGTCACAAAACACTTCAAATATAACAAAAATCCTACATTAAAAATATCCAATAATAACCAATATATATCTGCGATAGTCTAGAATGGTCCGAATTTAAATATCCGAAATGATGGCCTCTGAATAAGGAATAAGCGTAAAGTTAGTTCCTTATTCGGAAGCCTGTATTTTGGACAATAACTTTCGGATATGTTATATTTAATATGAAGTTTGGGTATTAAAGCATGATTATGTTACATTGACGTATTATGTCGCATTTATTTTATATTCTATTCGACGATACACGCTGGAAACAGTATTATGAAGACGATAATAAGGAAATGGTATTGCCTTACTCAAACAAAAATTAAAATTAACCAAAGAATACTAAATGTCAATGAAAATCATTGTATATGTATGTTTTAAGTTAAAAATATGTATTACAATATAGTTTTACCTAGTTGTTTTAAATAATAATACAGTTCCTTATTCAGTGTGAATAAGGAATAAGGAACTGGTTCCTTATTCCTTATTCAAATCGAATAAGGAACTTGCATGTTCATACTAAACAACCTATGCAACTGAACCAAAGAAACCAATAAATCAATTAAAATCATTGTAAATTTAGGTTGGGTATCAAAAACATTAATTGCAGTACATGTCTACTAATTTTAATTTAATGATAACGTAGTTCCTTATTCGGATTGATAAAGGATTAAGGAACTGGTTCCTTATTCAAATCGAATAAGGAACTGGCATTTTCATATATATATAATTTGTTCATTTCTATGCGGTTAACTTTGAAAAATTTATTTGATGTTTAAGGAAGAAAATGCCAGTTCCTTTTTCCTTATTCAGCCGCGAATAAGGAACTGGATTATAAATAAAAACAAACATTTCTTAAATGTACAACCTTTATATCACATACATGTAAAATAATAGTATATGCTTTAGGTTTTGTTGATGCGAAGTTAGTATTCGAATGAGAAAATATCGGTTCGGTTTAAACAAGAAATCCTATGCAAGCGCGAAGAAGAAACACGAATATGTAAACGTAATACATAAAGTCAATGTATTTGAGTTATTATGTTTTGATTTACTTCAGAAATGTTTGCATTATTATTCTTTAAAACCCTATAATAAATTTGTTACGCGTGAATAAGGAATAAGGAACTAGGAAAAAGGAACCAACTTACTCTCCATAATTATTCGTGGTGTAGTGGATATGGTGTTAGCATAACGACACGGAGGTCACGGGTTCGATCCCCACAGTGGGAGCGTTCTTTCGATCTTCCCCATAGACACCAAGCACTGGTTCTGTGTCACAGGAAACGTACTCGAGGGCGTTTCAATAAAGATTGGGCTTTCGATGCAATCTAGGTTAAATAAATAGTTTTACACTAATTGTAAAATATTAGAGCATTTATTTTGAGCTAGATTATGAATGAGCACTTGATATAGAATATTCACAAAATATATTCTTCAATTATTAGATATACACCCGTGAGGAGCTAACTATCAACAATCTGGTTCCCAAAGATAGTGGCGCGTATACCTGTGCGATGGAGCCAAAATCCGGCCAGCACGTGGTGGTCGTCATTTACGCTCTTACAGTCGGCAGTCTCACGCAAGAGGTTTTCGAGAACGACGACATGGTGCTCGACGGCTACACGAAAGAGTTCGGAAAACTGTTCCCGAAATCTATCCGATACTGGTACAATCCGAATGGGCAACGGGTGTATGACAAACATGCATTGGAGAGCCGGGAGACCGTCCCTAGAGCTGGCAAGGCGATGGCCGGAAACTGGACCTGCATTGTGGAGGACAAGGATGTCCCGCGTAAGTGGACAACGGTGCGGGTGCACGTGGTCATCAAACCAGTCCCGCCGATATCCGTAAGAGCGCGGATTTACGTGAAAACCCACCGGAACGAATCTATTGCTATTGCCACGTGCGCAATATTTGTGTTTGTAATGATGACATACTGTGTTCTGAAGCTGCTAAAAAGAAAACAGAAGCGGGTTCAGGAGGAGATGGAGAATATGAAATCGGTTCTTGGACTGAAAAACAAGGACACAAAAGATTTTGATGAGAATATTGATGACGTCACGCCGCTAATTGCTAATAACAAGACAAACAAGTGTAATACTTGAATTTTATAAGTTGTGTGTTGTCCTAAGAGTAAATGAACATACTGATAAGGTAATGTGATGAAATCACAAGTGACTGTACGACTTTAACGAAAGTTATTACGTAAATCCACTCACTAATATTGTTGGATATCAGTTTGCTATTAAAATAATGTGATACGCAGTTATGTAAGTATTTTAAGTCTTAAACATATTTTTATGCCCCCCTTCGAAGAAGAGGGGGTATATTGCTTTGCTCATGTCGGTCTGTCGGTCTGTCGGTCTGTCGGTCCGTCCACCAGGTGGTTGTCAGACGATAACTCAAGAACGCTTGGGCCTAGGATCATGAAACTTCATAGGTACATTGATCATGACTCGCAGATGACCCCTATTGATTTTGAGGTCACTAGGTCAAAGGTCAAGGTCACGGTGACCCGAAATAGTAAAATGGTTTCCGGATGATAACTCAAGAACGCTTAGGCCTAGGATCATGAAACTTGATAGGTAGATTGATCATGACTTGCAGATGACTCCTATTGATTTTCAGGTCACTAGGTCAAAGGTCAAGGTTACAGTAACCCGAAATAGTAAAATGGTTTCCGGATGATAACTCAAGAACGCTTAGGTCTAGGATCATGAAACTTGATAGGTAGATTGATCAGGACTTGCAGATGACCCCTATTGATTTTGAGGTCACTAGGTCAAAGGTCAAGGTCACAGTGACCCGAAATAGCAAAATGGTTTCCGGATGATAACTCAAGAACGCTTAGGCCTAGGATCATGAAACTTGATAGGTAGATTGATCATGACTCGCAGATGACCCCTATTGATTTTCAGGTCACTAGGTCAAAGGTCAAGGTCATTATGACCCGAAATAGTATAATGGTTTCCGGATGATAACTGAAGAACGCTTATTCCTAGGATCATGAAACTTGATATGTAGATTGATCATGACTCGCAGATGACACCTATTGATTTTCAGGTCACTAGGTCAAAGGTCAAGGTCACGGTGACCCGAAATAGTAAATGGTGTCCGGATGATAACTCAAGAACGCTTATGGCTAGGATCATGAAACTTCATAGGTACATTGATCATGACTGGCGGATGACCCCTATTGATTTTCAGGTCACTAGGTCAAAGGTCAAGGTCACAGTGACAAAAACATATTCACACAATGGCTCTCACTACAACGGAGAGCCCATATGGGGGGCATGCATGTTTTACAAACAGCCCTTGTTTGTTTCAGATAATTACACTGTAGTACATGCATAATAGTAGTACACTCTGCATTACTGTGGCAAAGTATATCGCGCTTTGACTTTGCTCCAATTGCTACATGCATGCATATAACACTTAGAGATAAGGAAAACATGTAATACATATGTTAATGATGAAAGCATATTAACTATCATACAGCTGTTTAATTGTTATTTAAGCATTTAGTAATGCTTGCAATATTTTTCGGCATAGCTGAATAACCCATATTTTGAACTTTTTCGACCTTTATAATTGTCAAAAAAATCCTTGAGGAAATGTTCCACTTATGGGCCCGAATGAATACATCCATTGGGGTTTGGTACTTGTGAAAAATACCAAATGTGCGCGAGATATAAAACGTGCAATCTACGTAATGCCGACTTATTTATATTAAAAAAAAATTCAATCTGTTTTGCGAAGAGTAACGGAAAATAATTTTTTATTTTGCATGGGCTAATTTGAACACTACATGGTTGCGCAATTGCGTTTTACAACGCTGTAAACTGCGTGTTCAGCGTGAAACTAATACTTATTATACATGAGCCGGTAATCATGTGATATAAAAGATGGCGACGTCCATGTCGATACATTATTTATGTCGTATTAAAATTCGCTTTATATCTCGACATAACTCGCTGCGAATTTTCTTAGTGGAGCTTTAATTAGGTCATCCCGATAAGGAATTTCGCAGTCGGTTCTCAGAGTGTTGAGTGTTATATAAATGTGTCCTGGGTCTTGTGGTGGTGATCTGTGGATGGTTATGTATAGTATGTAGTTGTTGTGCATTTTTCTGGAGCGGAAGTGGAATGGTTTGTCAGTTGCTCGCGTCCGTCTGTCAGTCGTGGACGGCAGCATCTCGTCCCAGTTCCCAGAGAGCAGAAACCTAAATATGACCCTTCTTCCCCCTAGGGGGATTTTTTAAGGTTAAGTTTTTCTTTAGTCTCTAGGTAAGTGGCATTCCCTGACAAAAGTTTTCAAAATTCTGTTGGGGCTTTATAGAGTTATGAGACTTTGCGATGCGTACCCCTTATTTTGCCTGTTTACTCTTTTCATTTATCTATTATGCTTCTATTATTTTCTTTTTCAGCAATTTTCTTGTTCAAAATCTGTAACAGCCTATTCTATCCAATTAAGACACTGTATATGAGATATCTACTTACATAGTTTATCTTGGGTGCACAAAAACGTAAATATGAACTATTTTATAGAAAACATTACTTCCATTTGTTTGGATTCTACTTTTTATTCAAATTGTGTTTTTGGATAATTTATTCAGACGAACTTTTTTGGAGTTTAAAATGTCATGATGAGGTAAGAGAAATTTATTTCCTAATTATTTAATCAGTTTTTGGTTAGTTATAAACACACTAAAGTTTTTGTCGGAAATGAGTGTTAATTTGGCGGAAATTTGTTTTCATATTGCAGGAAATGTACTTTTTATTACGGCTTTCTATTTATGCTATTGTTAATGTAGAAAACAGAAAACAAATTATGTACCGGGCAAGGGAGAAACAAAGGCTTTTGAACTTGCTGCATCGGACGAAGGACGACTTTTGTTTAAAGTGCATTGATACTACGCAGATATATTCAGTAATCTTACAAGAAATCATATTCTATGCCATGTTTGACCCCAGCAATACTTTAAGGGTTACGGCATCCTCTTACATAGGTTTTCAACTTCTTTGTGTATAATAAATGCGCCAAGTCAAACATGGCATTTAAGGCAAATCGTGTTCGCACCAAAGTTCAACGATATGCAAAGTCCTTTCCTAAAGATTTATTTTATACAGTTAGCATAAATTTGAGCCAACCTTAGTAATTCTGACACAACATTGCTACTACAATAAAAACGTTGAATTTCTCAATAACGCTCCGCTAGCCGTTTGCAAAATGTGTGTCTCAGTTTGACATTTTCTATGTCAGTTTTAAGCTATATTGAATTTGCATGCGCCGTTCCATAGTTAAAGTACGGGGGGTAGAGTACACGCGAACGTATAATTGTCATCACGCATAGTTTGCCCTTGTGTCGTCTGCTGTCGTTAGGTGAATCGGAATACTTCGGATTTATACATTTAACAATGTATATCTACGTAGTCGGCCGAGGCTATCCAACTGCCGCGCGTGCTTTCGTGTGAGCACTGTTTAACGTTTCCGTCAAATCGTTCTTTATATTTTATGTTTGAATGAAAGAAAGATCGAGAGAAAGATTCCTATTGGGTTGTTCGTTCACCCTTTTCTTCCTTCCCCGCTAAATTCCTTCGTCCCACACAACCCTTGAGAACTTTCACAAGGTAGGAAGGTTAGAGATCTAGTGCTCTTTATAATAAATAAAAAGGATAGTTATAATTATTAATTAATCGGACACTGTGGTAAGCAATTATATATTATTCTTTATATTATTAATGTATATGTATTGTTTTCCGCAGCGCGTTCCGTTAAGTTTGTGATATTGATATGTGTAATCTTTGTATTGTGTGTTAATGTTTGATTGTTTTTATAGATTTAAAAATAGATGTTATATCTTTGTAGGCCCGTTTTATACGGTTCAAACAATATAATTCAATATAATTACGAACCTATGCCAGGACTTTGTTGCCCTTATAAAGCACCCCTGTGATATGTGCCATGGGACTCAGGGGATATAGAGGATAAAAATGGGTCTACAAAATTCCCCCATGGGAGGGGGGTGGGACAAAAGTGTTCTTGGCTCAAGGCTCAAGTACAACCTAGCCAGCTAGCAGCAGACTTCACTTTATGCTTATCACGCTTGTGTAAGTATAATACAGCTTGCAGCTTACTTCAACGTATGTTAATCACGCTTATATAAGTATGACCCAGCTAGCAGCAGACTTCGCCTTATGCGAATCTCTCTTGTGCAGGCGTACTTCAGCTAGCAGCAAACTTCACCTTATGCTAATCACGCTTGTGAAGGTGTGCTCCAGCTAGCAGCAAACTTCACTTTATGCTAATCACGCTTGTGTAAGTATAACCCAGCTAGCAGCAAACTTCACCTTATGCTAATCACACTTGTGTAAGTATAACCCAACTAGCAGCAGACTTCACCTTATGCTTATCACGGTTGTGTAGGTGTACTCCAGCTAGCAGCAGACTTCACCTAATGCTTATCACACTTGTGTTAGTTTAACCCAGCTAGCAGCAGACTTCACCTTATGCTTATCACGCTTGTGGTAGTATAATCCAGCTTGCAACTGACTTGACCTTATGCTAATCACGAACGTGTATTACCCCGCTAGCAGCAGACTTCACTTTATGCTAATCACGCTTGTGTAAGTATAACCCAGCTAGCAGCAGACTTCACTTTATGATAATCACGCTTGTGCAAGTATAACCCAGCTAGCAGCACACATGACTTTATGCTTATCACTATTGTGTAAGTATAACCCAGCTAGCATCAGACTTCACCTTATGCTTATCACGCTTGTGTAAGTATAATCATGCTAGCAGCAAACATGACTATGCTTATCACTATTGTGTAAGTTTAACCCAGCTAGCAGCAGACTTCACCTTATGCCAATCACGCTTGTGTAAGTTTCATCCAGCTAGCAGCAGACTTCACCTTATGCTGATCACGCTTGTGTAAGTTTTATCCAGCTAGCAGCAGACTTCAAGCTATGCTAATCACGCTAGTGTAAGTATAACCCATCTAAACTTAGACTTCACCTTATGCTCATTACGCATGTGTAAGTATAATTCAGTTAAAAACATACTGCACCTTATGCTAATCACGCTTGTGTACATATTATCCAGCTTGCAACTTACTTCATCATATGTAAGTCACGTTATTGCAGTTAACTGTTTAATTATTGTAACTGCAAATTAATTTGAAATATATTTTATGCAATATAATTTGACGCAGTTGACAATAGATAACTGTGTCAATGTATTCGCCAAAGGTCTTTAATTAATATTAATTGCTCATGCAATATATATTTTGCACTGTGTAATCGTATTTAATTCAGCGCAGCACATTGCCTACCCGCACCGGGAATATGTCAATATTGGCATATGCAACTACTGAGATCCTTCATATGGGAGTCAGTGTCGGGTTTACCGAAGGTTTTGATTTATTTGACTGCCTCGCGGAACTCTTACGTAACTGTTGAAAAGCGCTGCTTGATATGATAGTTAGACATACGGACTTTCTAAACTAATTAAAGTACTGAGAGTACTGGTGTGACGATGCTTTTGAAGAGGATTGATATAAAAGCTTCTATTTAAGTTTATCTACATCACCACAATTGTGTATGTGGTTACGAAAATTTTGGGTAGGAAAAAATAGGTACGAAAATTTTGGGTATAAAAATTATGCCCCAAAAAACATTAAGTACGTTAAAAGATTTGGTTACGAAAAAAATTTGGGTAGGAAAAAAATTGGGTACGAAAAAAAATTTGGTTACGAGCAAAAATTTGGGTACGAAAAAAAATTGGGTACGAAAATAATTGGGTACGATAAATGTAGGGTACGAAAAAAAAAAGGGGATACGGGGAAGAAGTACCCGTGGGGAACTTGATCCTTTCAGCGAAACTGGGAGGCGGGTTACATTCTCGATCAAATACAACAAGAAATATCTTTAAAAAGGTATTCGACGTGTATTTTCTGTACTACTTATATAAAAAATCTGTCTGTTACAGTAAAACGTGTGTGGGTTATAACATTACGTTTCAGCATATAAATTCAAAACTTGACATGCTCTTTAATTACACCATGCTCTTTAATTTCACATGTATATCATACCAAACTTAATATTTCGTGGTTTCCTTTCCTAAGTTAATGATGCTATGTGTACAGACGTGATTTCACAATCCCATGTGCATGAACATATACTTTTTCTCTTTTGATTATTTTTCTTTTTCTCTAATTCACTAAGCTTAGGCATGTTTATTCGTTACGTACGGCAATAATTCCATGATGATTCCCGATCGAAAGTGGGTATGAGCACATAGTCGTAAGAGCACTTGAATACGTGAGTTCGCCCATGAACACATGGTAAGGTTAACTAAATCGCCGCGATATGACCTAATATGTGTTTAAAACAGCAAACAATATCCAACAAACGAATGAACTGTCAAACATAGTATGTGCACTGATGTGGCTCTGTAATTTATGTTTGAAAAGTTTATTAAATATGCAAAATGAGAAAGCACGCAGAAGAGCGAGTATCACAGAAATGAGATCGCTATTATGCTGTATATATACCATAGTCGCTACAACGTTTACAATTGGCAGGTTCGAAATAATTCGTTTTCTTTACACTCATGATCGCGTTGAAAGTTAATTATACACGTTTTTATTCGCAATTTATTTACTTAATCACGACAAATGTCAAATACAATACAGAACATGCATAGTTGTTTCATTGATCTATAAACATATAATGGATTGAATATAACTGATTTAAAATTAACGTTTTCAAACTATTATTAAATCTATTCCCAGAATATGCTGTCCTATTTATAGCTGAGCTTCCTATACCTTTATCAATGATAATCAGCGAGGTATGCCGATTAGAAAAATCGAGCTATCTCAATCGGACTGGCTCGGTCTTTTACATAGGTTGCCATTGTGAAGAATTTTTGCATGATATGATAACTTAGACGATGCTTCGCAGCATCGTCAAAAATGACTAATGAAACTTTAGTATTACACAATTGTTTGAGAAGTGAAATGAAAAACTCATCTAGCAATAATAATTTTCAACATTTTCATTTGATTTTTACGAAAGAACGTGATGCACAGGAAATGTGCAAAATGTCACGTACATGATAACCGTACCTACAACATGGGGCTTAGTTGCCAAACAGTTCTTGAGAGATTTATCGGCAGAGATGCAACTTACTTGATGATACAAATCCCGAGGAACAACTTTAGAACGTTTGATACCCCTCTTTGATTATTTTTATTCGATCGGATGCGACGTTTTCCATATCGGGGTACTTCATTTCTGCATTCGTTCATGTTCGTCTTCATTGCTCATGTTATAAAGTTTGAAACTAAGATATCTTAACGAGTTTCAAATAAAACAACTTATTCAGACTAGAAATTAAGAGGACTACAGACTCAAGTAAGCTTTGGAGCCAGACGTAGCAGCCGTGTGATTCAAAGCTCTTGGAAATACTTTGACGTGGCATAAGTTCATTGTCGTGGATATTGAAGGCATGTATTGTTTTAAAATATAAACGATATAATTACTCTAGCTTCACCGCCAGTAGAAAACAGTAACGAATACATGGTTAAAATTTAAGGCATTTAAATTTATGTAAACATTAAAACTTGAATAAAAGGCGTGACGCATTTTAAAAGTCACCACTACCAACTCCGCCTACGCCACCGCCACCGCCGCCGCAGCCACCACCACCACCACCACATTTAAAAGTCGCCATTAACTACGCTGGAAATGGAACAGGAAGTTTGATTAGAAGAAAACAAAATCAGGTAAATTTGTTAATAGTTTTGAAAAAAATAAAAACAGCACAGTATACTAGCTTATAAGTCATATTTATTATTACAAATCTGTGGCTTACATAATTTCTAATGCATTAATTATGATAGATGAAATGATTTTATATAATAATTTGCTCTGTGTATATCTTTATAAATATATAGTTTAAGTACCAGCCTTTATATTTAACTGTTAATGCAAATAATGCGTATTAAATGTGATTTTATTTCTGTCAGCAAGTTAAAGTTACTGTTTGTGCAAGGGTTCTTCATTTTAGATTAGAAACGTGTATTTTCGATTTTCATTTTTATGAAATTGATTTTTACAATTATTAATTAGTTGTAATATTTAACGAGGAAAAACTAGAACAGTGACACAATATTATGGCGTCTATGAAGTAATCTTGGCAGATTTGTTTGGCACTTTCACTAATTCTGTTAACGAACTTTCTGAACCCAGTTTGTTCAGTTGTGAGCTTAATTTGACAAATCCTTGTTAGGATGTGTAAAAATGTGTAAAAAAACAACAGAAAAGGGAACAATTCTAGTAGTGGTTAGCCAGTAGATTTACCTGCCGGGGATGGGGGGGCGCAAATTAAGAGGTTTACGTCTTCACACAACTAAGCACAAAACACAACTCGTTTTGCATTGCGATCAGTTTATTGACAACACACATCTACGAATATTGCATATTCGTATCATATAACAATCAAGTACAATCGTAGTACAAACTTGACAGGACAATTTTCGATCTATAAATTATATAACAAAGTATAACTATAATTTGTATACATCACTTCTATTATTGTGTCCTTAATTGGTGTTTTCAAGGCCAGGGTAAAAACCAGAGATAAAAATTCATCAGAAGCACAATGTAAAATAACTCTGGAAAACTGTACCTGAAAACAACCAATATTAACATGTAACTGAACATTATGCAACACAAACATAACGTGTCATTTGAGCCAACTTACTGCGGTTCGAATTTAAAAAAGTAAAAGTTTACTGATCGAAGTCTAGCGTAGAACTAACCAAACAATGAACACCCCGTGCAAATTCCCGCCTATGTCCACCTGAGTGACCATCACTCACGTGACAACCACACGCATGAACGAACCGCACATATACCTGTTTTGTGCGGTGCGTTATGTTTAGACATACGTTCTGTGCTATACTCCGTAACGCACAGAACTGAAAAGTCTTCACACAACTAAGCACAAAACACAACTCGTTTTGCATTAGGCAAGACTTGCGATAGAACAAAAACAAAGGATAGTAAGGTTTTAAATTCGAACCGCAAATCAATTATAATTTCAATTGTATAGTGATAAAAAGCCATTTTCTAGAGAACCATCAATGTACCCAGCTTTAGCCCTATCAGACTTTCATCGATCATGTCGCGTCAAACATCTCTCAAACAAGCCCTCGGCGTTAGCTGGTCTAAATAATTACATATGTATAACCAATAACTGGTTTGAACGAAAAAAACATTTGATTCATTTGACCGATTTGCTAATTACATATTTGTTAATAAAACACCATATGGGAAGTTGTAGTTGTACATTTTGCAATTATAATATCCGAACCATTCGTGTACATGCCAGTATTATAATGGCGTACATAAATAACAAAGTGATCAGATTTCAATTGTAGGTCATTACAATGAAACTCACTTAATTTGTTAATATGCATGATACATGTAAATGCATAACCTAAAAATGATCAATCAATGAAAACTGTGAAATCTCCTTATATCAAACACAATGTTTGTATCATCTCTTATGAAAGTACATGTACATGATGCATCTTTCTTGTGAGATGGTTTGAAACACACACGCTTTGAAGCTTCTTATAATAGTTTGTTAAATCTTCCTTTGGATCATGTACACTATTAATAGAATGGATCCATTTAATACTGTAAAACACAGATGTAAAAACGTTATTAGATTTCCTCGATCCATCAATTGAGCCATGTACATTACTACTGATATATGTAAGGCTGGCATGGCGACTACATTTTCTTCGCAGTACATTAAGAATTCTTTTCTTCACCGTATTGTCTGCTCTTGATTGTTCTAAGTATTCTGTCCGCCATCTAATCTCTTCGAAGCCCATGCAAGCCCGATCCCTCTAATCGCTCCTTCAGAGTACCTCTCAAAACATTTCCTGTCAAACATATGTACTATACATTAATAACTGTATTGTGATATGCATCTTAACGCTATCTTATTTAATGATAATCTAGTGTTACCAAAACAACCTGCAATCATACAGTCTCTACCAAACTTTTTGCAATATTTCACAATATCTCTAAAATGTCCGTATGCCGAATCAACATTAGCCAATAAGGCGAACTGCCCCTTTTTGAGACAACAAGGATGCATTTTGCTTTCTCCGATATCATCTTATTGATACAGATTGATACTAACGTAGTTTCTGAACTAACCAGTTTACATTGTTTCCCCATATTGAACTAAGGCACCCACTGTCTCTTTTATTTGAATCCAGTATCGCGAATTAAAATTTCTGCATTTAATGTTTACATGCGATGCAAATCTATCAACTGCATGATTTGCATATGGGCATCTAATGCTATACCATAGCATTATTTTATCCGCCAATCGTTGTGGAATCTATTCCGGATATAATGCTATATTATTTTTGTATCACAACATATTTAAATCTAAAGCTATTTCTTTTGACTACCATTCAGTAATATAGATTTTACATTTTATTGTCTGAATACACTTTGATGTACGAATTTAGCAAAGCATTTAAAACATTTCATATAACATAACATCCGGGGACCATACCATACTCTCTGCTCTCTTCATGGAGCATCTCTGCTCACTTCCGGCAGCAATCTACTAGGCTCTATGTCCACTTCCGGGGACCATAGCATACAATTTCTGCTCACTTCCGGGAGCAATCCACTGGGCTCTATGTCCACTTCCGTGGACCATAGCAAACTCTTTCTGCTCACTTCCGGGAGCAATAACATACCTTTTCTAGCCGTATGCAAGGCATTTTCTTAATCAAAAGAAATCTTACTTACGTCATGTTGAACGACGGAATACTTATCCGGTTTATCTTGAAAACCAACTTCCGGTGGCTTAATGTATTGACTTCATGTTAAATCAAAATATGCATTACCTGTTTCGTTTATAGAAACACTGGCAGTGTACCTCCTTGATTTTAACAGTGTAATATAGTAATCACTTCCAGGAATAACTTTCCTCTCTTCGTCAATAATATGTTCACTTCCGGGAACAGGTTGCTTTTTTTTAAGATCATGTACATTCCAATTTTTTCATTTTCGGGTCTCAAAGACCACGAGTACATACCTTTACTCTCTTCGTCAATGGAATAAAACAAATTGAAAATAAATTTGCTTTTTTATTTTTATGAAAATCGTTAGCTTGACAGTCATTTCGCCTTTATCTACATTTAAGCTACAACTTTCTATAAAACCTCCATAACCCATAACTTGTGGTACTTGCACCAGCAAATATATAACACAAAAACAACTGATTGTGTTTGAAATCTTTTCCACCGTTGATTAACTGCCTTGTGCTTTCTTTCCATAATCTAAGTTTGGAAATAGCTTGCAACGTTACAATAACGGGAGCTTTCCAACTAGCTCTGGTATTTATGCAATTGTATATATGCATTGTTATCACCAAACTTTATTTACAATCACACGCTGAAAGGAAATTGTCTGCCCTACAAGACTAGCTATTAATTTATCTTTTGGTACTACTTTTTCTTTCGTTTGATAAATTAGATAGATCATCGAATCAATACTTTTTTTTCTAGCCTAGCTACTCAATTTTTAATTATGAAAAGCTGCATTTTATGCATATTGATCACATGCCCGAGCGATTCTACTCTCTGAGAAGGAATCAAAATACTGTTTCTTCAGCCAGTTAACATCCAAACTCGTCTAGTCACTAGCATATAATGCTTTTTCATATTCTTCACTGTGATGTATGCCATCATCACAAAACCAAATAACTATTTTAAGTCAATTTGACGTAAGAATGCTAGTACACTTTATTTTAAATTTAACGAGTTTTAGTAAATATATGATCAGCCGTTATCGTGCCAAATATAAGTTTATAACAACCTAACACTGCCTGCTCTTCTCTTGATAGCTCAAACCACATCCTTCGTAAATGTATCAATATCATGATACGCTCCTTAATAATATCGAAAGTAGAACAAATAAATAAATAATAATTTTAAATATATCGAGGCCTCCCATTCTTATTAAATACGACTATAAACGTATTAACTGGCGTATTAACAACATGATAAATGTCACGTGGGTTTTCAGTCTACTTACCGACAAACTTCCGGTAACATTTTTTTTTATACTATGAATTTTATGTTTTTGATAAATTTCTATACTATGATCCTTTCGATCAATTGATCCTTTTACCTCTTTCTGTACGTTACCGTTTTCCGACGAAAAAGAAAACGTATAACCGCAATTTACTACATCTAAGATATACAACTATCAGTAGCCTGCTACAGCTTGGCTACATGGGCTTTCGTTCTTTTTACCGGCGAACTTCCGGCGTCAATTTCTATACTATGATCCTTTTGATCCAGTTTTATACTAAGATCCCTTTGATACATTGAGACAGATCTTTTTGTTCTTTACAGTATTCCGACGGAAAAAATAAACTTAAAACCGCCATTCACTACATCGAAAATGTACTTACTATCAGTAGTCTCCTGCTACTTAACCGCGTGGGCCTTCCTTCAACTTACCGGCGAACTATACTTGGATCCTTTTGATCAAGTTCGACTTTTTGAACTTTCTGTACGTTACGTTTTCCGACGAACCCAAAACTACCCATTTTCTGATAACGGGGTTCTATACATAATCAACTTATCTTATTGTTCGAGCTGTTTGCTGAACATCCAGCTGCTCCTATCCGATGACCCGGTTCGTCACATGCGAACCATAGTCCTGTGCGTCTCAATGGTAATTGAGTTTCAGCACCTTGTGTTGCGATGTTAGATGAAGCTGCCGGCTATTGATATGGCCCGTCAAGAGCACCGCGTGACGTTATGTTTCCGCCTTTTTATTTGTCATCGCCTCTACCTTGTATTTTTTGGTGCAAATAACTTTACATCATCAGACTCGTAAAACATTTACACATATACATATTGTATGTATACAACACCACAGAGAATAGCAATTCATTCTCCAGAAAGTTCGAAATGTTTTGTTTTTTTACCATTAATGACCTGTGAACTTTCGGTCACGTGCCATCAATATTTCAATTGTAAATTGATCGGCTTTTTCTTCTGCTGAAATAATTGTTACTTGAAATATACATCGTTTCAACTTCGTTACTACTTCGTTACACTCGATACTATGCTCGAGAATCAATTTAACGGATTTAACATATTTACGTTTCTTTAAGCACTTATCTTTTCTATGATGCGTTCCAAATCTTGCAGCATGTACACCCTGTGTTCCGCTAAAGTTGACAACACGATGTAGGATTTGTACACGAACACAAGTTTACTGATCGAAGTCTAGCGTAGAACTAACCAAACAATGAACACCCCGTGCAAATTCCCGCCTATGTCCACCTGAGTGACCATCACTCACGTGACAACCACAAGCATGAACGAACCGCAAATATACCGGTTTTGTGCGGTGCGTTATGTTTAGACATACGTTCTGTGCTATACTCCGTAACGCACAGAACTGAAAAATATATGTTGCTATATACATTTCTGTTTCGATATACATATCTGTAAATATATTCATATATATTGCTATGAAAAAAAAATCTGTTTCCGCATACACTTATGTTGCTGGCTAGGTGAAAAACACTGCCATTTTATAGTATAAGTATATCCGATATATATATATATATATATATATATATATATATATATATATATATATATATATATATATATATATATATATATATATATATATATATATATATACCAATACATAGTGCCAGTTACGCGGTCTCTGTAGTTTTCAGACTGTACTTACGAGGTCCATATAAAAAACGGGGTCTATATACAACCCCGCAATCTAGGCTCCTTTAATTACTATGAGGGGGGTGTAGGGGAGGTAATGCAATCAAATCTCACAATAAGGTCTTAAATCGAAAACCACAACTAGGTCTGAAATTGAAATTGTATATACCTCGCAAATAAGTTCGCTATATATTTCCTTGTATAAGACGTTAAATAAATGACGTATTTATATACAATAATAATAGTAGGTACCCCTATATACCTTAATTCGTGTTTATATCGGATAAAAAAGGGTATGGAGATACATGTATTTAAAGTGGGAACCCCATAACCTATTTCTAAATCAGAGACCCCGTAACTGGCCATATGTGTGAATATATATATATATATATATATATATATATATATATATATATATACTCATACTGGGTTAAATATAGGGTCTGTGATATATTTCCGGAGTGTTGGGTACTTCCCTTTCCCATGCTAGTATCCAACTGAAAAATAGCGTGTTTTATGCGAATTACCTTCAACAACCTATATATAACTCAAAACTTAATATATCTAGTTATTTCTGCAGACAAATAACATATACATTTTTTTACTTTAAACCTCGTATCTGGGTCCCCATGACCCAATTATTTTTTTATATATGTATACTCTGTGATACTTTATACCGACATACCGGGTCCCTGAGATAGTGTCACTTGAAATACGAAACATTGTTTGCTAAAAAATGAGTTGGCCTTGAGCATAGTTATATCTTGCGACACTCGCATTAGAATTGTGGTTAAGATCTTCTCGACCTCAAACTTTATATATTAAATCCTCACGATCAGATTTGTTTGTATTTGTGTGGCCTATGCATGAATCGCTCTGCATGGTTTCCTTGCATAATACATTTAATAACATTTTGAGTCGAATTCATTTTACAGAGGGAATGACACAATGGTGAACTAAATATGTGTTTAATGTTATTTTAATATTTTTTTGAATTTTTGCATTATTTGACTACGTATCGTGTTATTTTCTCCTGTTGCGTGATTTTGTAGTCGCCGGAACTTTTAAAAGCACAATGTCCTTGGTTAAACAATTGAGATAATGTAGGATAGAATCATCCTTGTAGAAATCATTGAATTATATAACAGTGGTGTCCGTGTGATGCAAGCAGCTATAATGAAACAGTTGTCGCTATAACAGTTTCATTGCAAAGATACGTAAAGGTAAAACAGTTGCGGATCGTTAATGGTAAATAGATATGACAACCAAAAACAAAACATTTATAGGATTATTAAATTGAAATGAAAAATAGAAGTCAAACGAATATTTAAACGTTATAACAATATGTATTTACTTATTGTGTTTAAACCTGACGTGATGTCACCCTGGCGTGACACGAGTATAAATGTTTTTTATGATAGCTTCGAAAAGGATTTCAAAGATAATGACTAAAACACGCAGCGATTCCTAGTACAAGAAGAGTACCGCTATTAAGACCACATTGAACACTGTAAATTGCAATTTTTCAAGATTGCATGGTCCCAAAGTATTGAATAAAGAACAAAATACCCTGTTAATTATGAAGTCCGACATGCTATTAAGACCAAGCTGAAAGTAGCGGAACTTTACTGTAGTTTTATGTGCCTTCGTGGAAAATGATCCAGTCATCGATATTCGGTCCACTTCCTCATGTCCAACAGAAAGATATTCATTTCGTGCTTTGAACTATTCTGAAGATTTTAGTCATAGTTATGTCATAAATATCGAATAGGGACTTGTAAAACCAGTTTTTTAACTTGCATTATTGCTTCGCAAGAATGGACCTGTAAAAATGCTTTCAAATTAGTTAAAAGGAAGGTATTTTGAAAAAAAATCTGATTTTGTCTTATAAACAAAAAAAAAACATTGAATGTGATACATAACCCATCACAGTATCCAATAACAGACGGACGAAAAGATTTGAGTATAGCCTATAACACTTGCGACTGGGTATAATACATAAGAACCTCCAATAACTAAAGGCAGTGGCTAGTCGTACAGTCCCGTACGGCTAGACAAGAGGCTAACCGTACGGCCCCGTACGGCTAGACAATAGGCTAGCCTTACGGCGCTGTACGTATTATAGCCTTTCCTATTGAGATTGTCTAGCCGTACGGCTTATAAAGTATAGAATTGTCATTTAGTGCTGTTAATCAGTAATATGCAGCAAAGACAAATAAGCGCCCGAGCCGATTGTGACGAAGATATTTCGTACATATTTTCCTAAAATAAGGCTAGTATTCCACCAATCCGCATCCGCATCCGTATCCGCGTCAGTATCCGCAAAATCGTTATACGGACGCTATATTCCATTTATCCGCAAACGGATGCGGACGAGATAGGGACGGCATTTAGCACGATGAGAGTAGCTGTCATCTAAAAAATAAACTGAAAATCTATCGAATTCGTGAAAAAATACCCGGAATTATACAACCAACGCAGTTCTGCATATCGTGACTCTGATTATACTTTAAAGTTTAAATGTATGGAAAATCATAGCCAAGGCACTAAAAGAAGATGTTTCAGGTATTTACCATTTGTATCCTTTTACGGACAGAACGATGATTTGTACCTTATATCTACTTAAATTCACGCTTAGCAGCTTGTCCTTCATTATAATTATCTCAATAATTATAATTTTTAGTTTTATCCATATACAAAAATAAAGATACGTTCGACGTATGCGGATAAATGGAATATAGCGTCCGTATATTTTGCGGATACGGATACATTTACAGATAGATGGAATAGTAGCCCAAGAATGCTCACTTGAGCGTTCTATTGCGGACGCCTATTCGCGTGCGGATACGGATGAATGGAATAAGTGCAGTGCATTTCTACTTGTTTTATTTTTTGCGGATGCGGATATGCGGTTGCGGACAGATGGAATAGTAGCCTATAACTGAAGCATTCGTATTTTTAGTTAGTGTTCGTGTGGCGAATAAATGGTTGCAGGAATTTATCAAAGCGCTGACGTCACTGTAGGTGTTCGTTGTTGTATAAGTTTAGACGCACATCAGTTTAAAAAATTATGTTATAGCTTTTTATATTGCAAGTTTTGAATGGACACAATCCATTCAAAATTATAAAGAGTGTGTCTTAAAGCACAGGTTCAGATGGTTTTTTTTAAATCATTAATAAAAAATAAATTTTTAGCTTCGTTTTGGGAAAACAGGGCTAAATGCTTATGCATAAATTGTCATCCCAGTACAAGAGACCCTTTAAACATTATAAAATACGACATGTCGTCCTTGTTTAGCGTGTTTGCATTGCACAAGCTAATCAGTATGCACAGGCTTATCTTATTTGACATGCATTAAGCCCTGTTTTCTCTGAAAGCAGCCAGTATGTGCAGATTTTCAATGATAAACACTAGACTGGCCAATATCGTCTTACAAGCTGTTAAACTCTATTACTCATATACACCAACTGCAGTGCACCAGTGAGTGGTGGACTATAAACAGGCAAATGTGGTGGTTATCTTTCCTAGCAGACGCTAGAAGAATGTGTAGTCTGCTGCAACGGACAGTGGTTGTCTTTCCATGTCATAGTTAAAGGGATCTTTTCACGGTTTGGTAAATTGACAAAATTGAAAATAGTTGTTTCAGATTCGCAAATTTTCGTTTTAGTTATGATATTTGTGAGGAATCAGTATTACTGAACATTCACCATGGTCTAATATAGCCATTATATGCATCTTTTCACGATTTAAAAACCTAAAAATTATAGAGCGTTGCAACGCGAAACGATTGAATAATTTGGAGAGTTCTGTTGTTATCGTTTAAATTTGTGAAACTACGAAGATTGCTTATATCAGGTATAGAATACACCTCTCATGTATGCTTGGCAGGATAGCTCATTAGGCTAAAGCGTTTTTTACTCCAGGATTCCGGGGGTCACTGGTTCGAGCCCTTGTACGGGCTTCTTTTTTTCCATTTTTAAATTTTATTTTTGATTTTTTTCTGGAGCGTTAAAAATCCAATGTTTACATTCATCAATATAAAGCATTTAATGACAAACTTAAAAACATGTCAAAATCTGTGAAAAGGCCCATTTAAGGCTTCTACGCACATACCGATTTGCAAAAACATTAGCGTTAGCTGACGCTCACACTAAAAATGAACCGTTAAACTAAATTTAGATTCACATCGTACATGCACGATTTACATGCTGGCGAATTCGACTGTACATACATTTTCGATTTCAGAATTTAATATCTGGCTTATTTTGCATATATCGACACATGTTCTTCTTAACTTTTATTTAAGTTTATGTTCAAATATATGTTTAATAAGTTGTTTTTTTTTTATACACATTTTATGTAAATTAATAAATATTTGAAAAAATCGTATAATCTCGCTTTAAAAATTCTTCATCTTTCACGGCTTCCTTTCATGTCATACGGTTGCTTATTTGATTCATTAATTAGTCGACGTTCCTAAGGCGTGAAAAACCTGTATTAAAGAGTTGCGGCATCGATATTTTGAAATTTAATGACGACAGCCGTCAAAGTTACGTTCTAGAAATTGACTTACACACAATTTAAATCGGTTTCTAATTTGATTCTTTGATAAGACGACTTTCCTATGTAAGGAGTGAAAACTGTTTTAATTAGTTGCGGCATCGATATTATGAAATTCAATGACGGCCAAGGTACTGCTCAGAAATGGAGTCACACAAATAATTTAATTGTCGTTCAGACAATGGATAAATATATGGTTTCATACAAGCAATATATCAGTTCACTGAAAATGGTTGTCTTTAACTTAGACAATATCCATAGGAAAGGCTATACGTACAGAGCCGTACGGCAAACCTATTGTCTACCCGTACGGGGCCGTGCGGCTAGCCTCTTGTCTAGCCGTACGACTAGCCACTGTAAAATGTATAGTTATTTCATTTTCATTTTACAAATGTCTCTAAAAATATATTTAAATTTTCTCTATCATGGAAGTGTCATTTATTCATACAACACATGACAAATTATAACAACAATATATGTTAAAATTATCTGACCCTTGTCAGACGTTTTATTATGAAACTAATAAATGATATGCATGATTGTCAGATTGTGAAATGCTCAATTCAAGTATTATACAAGAGCACCGCCTTGCGGGTGCAGACCGCTCATCTATTTTCTTTTTAAAGGTGAAGGGACTTTCATTTTCAATCACAAAAGAGGGAGGGGTGGAGTGAAGAGGGGTGTATAGTGTGGTGGTGTGGACATTTATTACATTATCTTCCAAAAATGCGGGGAAAAAAATGCAATAATAAAATAAAATCGGGGAGGAGGGGTGGGGGATTCTTGGGTGCGATGGTTGGACGGTATTTCAAACATAAAATAATAAAAATAAATATTTTTGTTTTTTAAGTTTCACAAAAAAAATTGGGGGGGGGGGGGGGGGGGGGGGGGGGTGGTTATAGTGTGAGGGGATGGTGGTCATTTGTGAGATGATCTTAAAAAAAACACAAAAAAACAACAATAAGGGGGATTCCGGGGGGGGGGGGGGGGTTGTGGGGGGGATTCTTGGGTGCGATGGTTGGACGGTATTTCAAACATAAAATAATAAAAATAATAACCGCTTAAAAAAAATTGGGGGGTGGGGTCGGGGGTATAGTGTGAGGGTGTGGTGGTCATTTGTGAGATGATCTTAAAAAAAAAAAAAATTAAGGGGGGGGGAGGGGGGCAGGGCACGGGGAATGGTTTGGGTGGAGTCTATTGTGGTATGTCAGGTAAGAGTAGTTTTGTAAAAGTATCAATCAAATCTAATCATAAATAAAGAAGTTATGGCATTTTTTGCAAAATTTAATAATTTGACCTTGAGAGTCAAGGTCATTCAAAGGTCAAGGTAAAATTCAACTTGCCAGGTACAGTAACCTCATGATAGCATGAAAGTATTTGAAGTTTGAAAGCAATAGCCTTGATACTTTAGAAGTAAAGTGGATCAAAACACAAAATTTAACCATATATTCAAAGTTACTAAGTCAAAAAAGGGCCATAATTCCGTAAAAATGACAACAAGAGTTATGCAACTTGTCCTTTTACTGTACCATTATGATAGTATGCGAGTGTTCGAAGTACGAAAGCAATATTTATGATAGTTTAGGGGTAAAGTGGACCAAAACACAAAACTTAACAAAATTTTCAATTTTCTAAGTATAAAGGGCCCATAATTCCGTCCAAATGCCAGTCAGAGTTACATAACTTTGCCTGCACAGTCCCCTTATGATAGTTAGTAAGTGTTGCAAGTATGAAAGCAATAGCTTTGATACTTAAGGAATAAAATGGACCTAAACACAAAACTTAACCAAAATTTTCAATTTTCTAAGTATAAAAAGGGCACATAATTCTGTCAAAATGCACGCCAGAGTTATCTTACTTGGCCTGCCCAATCCCCTCATGATAGTAAGTAAGTGTACCAAGTTTGAATGCAATAGCATTGATACTTTCTGAGAAAAGTGGACCTAAACGCAAAACTTAACCGGACACCAACGCCGACGCCAAGGTGATGACAATAGCTCATAATTTTTTTTCAAAAAATAGATGAGCTAATAAGAGATAAATGGTGACGGACCCATGACAAACAAATAACTGGAGATAGTAGTAACAATCCATCATAAGTTGCAGTACGAACTAAATGATTATCATGAAAATAAAAACTGATTTAACAAGCAAATTCGTTGAATTGATATCCCCCGCCATTATACTTCTGGATACAAGTTACGGCTCTGGACACACAAAAAAAGCATTTTTTCAAATACAAAGGGTCATAACTCCGCTATTATTCAAGGATGTACAATGCCATTTGGCGTGCATCATCCTCTTATCCATATATATACTCATACCAAGTTTCAATGAAATCTGCCAAAGCACTTCCAAGATATGGTTCCGGACACAAAAGTGCCAGACGGACAGACGGAAAGACGGACAACGCCAAATTAATATCCCTCCGCTGTTGGCGGGGGATCACAAAAATTAAGCAAAATTAATTACATACGCAACAAGATGCGTTTGTGAAACCCATGTCCCCGTATATAACGTTTGACCTTGAAGGATGACCTTGACCCTTCACCACTCAAAATGTGCAGCTCCATGAGATACACATGCATGTCAAATATAAAATTGCTAGCTTCAATATTGCAGAAGTAACATAACATGAGCAATTTTGACCCATATATTTGACCTTGAAGGATGACCTTGACCTTTCACCACTCAAAATGTGCAGCTCTATGAGATACATATGCATGCCAAATATCAAGTTACTATCTTTAATAGTGCAAAAGTATTCATAAAATAAGCGATTTGGGCCACATATATTTAACCTCTGACCTTGAAGGATGACTTTGACCTTTCAACACTCAAAATTTGCAGCTCCATGAGATACACATGCATGCCAAATTTCAAGTTGCTATCTTCAATATTGCAAAAGTATTAATAAAATAAGCGATTTGGGCCACATATATTTGACCTCTGACCTTGAAGGATGACCGTGACCTTTCACCACTCAAAATGTGCAGCTCAATGAGATACACATGCTTGCCAAATATCAAGTTGCTATCTTCAATATTGCAAAAGTATTCATAAAATGAGCGATTTTGGCCACATATATTTGACCTCTGACCTTGAAGGATGACCTTGACCTTTCACCAATCAAAATGTGCAGCTTCATGAGATGCATTTGCATGCCAAATATCAAGTTGCTATCTTCAATATTGCAAAAGTTATTGCAAAATGTTAAAGTTGGCGTAAACAGATCAACCAACCAACCAACCAACAGACAGGACAAAAACAATATGTCCCCCACTACTATAGTGAGGGACATAAAAATAGACTGAACCTTCAAGCAAACCCCATATTTACATAGAACAATGTCTGAATCGACATAAATTTGGACAAAAAACATGCATTACCCTGGATATGAAGCACAGACCTTTTGATTGCAAACAACAGTCTTACTAAGACATTTCAGAAAATTACACGTTGCCAGCAAAGTACATTTTAAAATCAGATATGCAATGTCATGTCCTTACCAAATTGTAATAGAACTGTTTTCACTTCGAGTTTGCAAACAGCCTTAAAATATAAACTAAACACTAGAAAAGAATCTTTCAGGAGATAAAAGTGCACTTACAAAATCAAAGTCTTTCATTTTGAAAACCAATAGACAGAATTAAAACATAAAAATTATGCAATCTTCATTACACGGATCAACACCATTAAAACATTTTAAAATCATACACTTTGCATAAAATTCAAAGCTTGATATCTCAAACTTATCCACAATATTGAAAGATATTAAGAATCTTACAATCTGCATCATATTTAAAGCTCAATGTCTTATAAAACTGATTGACGAAACTGCAACATTTTACAAATTATTTAATCTACAAAAAATGTAAAACTTCACATTTCAAAATTCAACTGACAGCATTGACACATATTTAGAATCATACAAAGTTAAAGCTTTAAATGTCAACTTGAAATACACATCCAAGATATCATTTAAACTAATATACTGACAAAGTTTCAAGAAGATTTATAAGTTCATATAAGGAAAAATGCCCCGCCCACTGGTGGCCATGTTTTTCTTAGCAACTGGAACCAATTTCAAACTTGTCCAAATATCATTGGGACAAATCTTCTGACAAAGTGTCATGATGATCGTACAATAAATATGGCTTCTAGAGTTTTAACAGGGTTTTACTTTAGCCATATAAGGAAAAATGACACGCCCCCTTAGCGGCCATGTTTTTCCACCAACTAGAACCATTTTTGAACTCATCCAAGATATCATTAGGACAAATCATCTGACCAAGTTTCATAATAATCGGAAAATAAATGTGGCCTACAGAGTGTTAACAATGTTTTAGTAAAGCATGATACATAACCATATTAGGAAAAATGCCCCGCCCCCTGGTGGCCATGTTTTTTAAGCAAACAAAACTATTTTTGAACTAATCCAAGATATCATTAGGACAAATCTTCTGACCAAGTTTCATGAAGATAAGAAAATAAATGTGGCCTCTAGAGTGTTAACAAAGTTTTACTATAGCCATATAAGGTAAAATGCCCCACCCCCTGGCGGACATGTTTTTCAACCAACCAGCATCATTTTTTAACTTGTCCACGATATTTTTTGGGATGAATATTCTGACCAAGTTTCATGAAGATCGGAAAATAAATGTGGCCTCAAGAGTGTTAACAAGATTTTACAATAGCCATTTTTATAAGGAAAAATGCCCCGCCCCATGGCAGCCATGTTTTTCAAGCAAACATAATAATTTTCAAACCCATCCAAGATATTAATGAGACAAATATTCTGACCAAATTTCATGAAGATTGGACAATAAATGTGGCCTCTAGAGTGTTCACAACGTTTTACTATAGCCATATAAGGAAAAATGCCCCGCCCTTTGGCAGCCATGTTTTTCAAGCAAACGTAACCATTTTCAGCTCGTCTAAGATATCATTGAGACCAAACTTCTGACCAAATTTCATGAAGAATGGACAATAAATGTGGCCTCTAGAGTGTTAGCAATGTTTAACTAAAGACATATAAGAAAAACTCCCCCGCCCCTTGGCGGCCATGTTTTTTCACTGATCTGGACCATTTTCGAACTCGTCCAAAATATAAATAAAACCAATGTTTTGATTAAGTTTCATGATGATAAGGCAAACATTTTGACTTCTAAAGTGTTCACAAGGTTTCTCTATAGCCATATAAGGAAATTTTTTTACTGCCCCGCCCCTGGCGGCCATGTTTTTCAACGGACCGGAACCAATTTTTAACTCAACCAAAATATCATTTAGACAAACATTTTGACAAAGTTACATGAAGATTGGACTTGTACAGTGTTCACAAGTTTTTTTGTTGTTTTTTTTACCTAGTGACCTAATTTTTGACCCAGCATGACCCAGTTTCGAACTCAGTCGAGGTATCAATGTGACAAATGTTCTGCAAAATTTCATGAAGATCAGACAATAAATGTGGAATCTAGAGTGTTCACAAGGCAAAATGTTGACGACATACAACGCACAAAAGGCAATCACAAAAGCTCACCATGAGCATGTTGCACTCAGGTGAGCTCAAAAGTTATGGCACAATTTTAAAGTTTTCAGACGGACGGACAAAAGCAATATATTTAACATTTAACCTTGAAGAATTACCTTGACCTTCACTTTTCACCACTCAATATGTGCAGCTTCACAAGATGCACATGCATGCCAACTGGAGCTTTGTCTGTTACCCCCACATACCGCATTGATTGATTGATTATTTTGTATGCTGTCTTCACAAAACAAGATAATACAATTTATGGCGATTTTTTAAGAATCATTATGCCATTATCATTTATAGCCATTTTGACCTTTGAACTCTTGAATTCTTTCACATGACAAGCCTTCCAATGACTTTGAACAAAATTGATGTACAGTCATTTTAAAATCTTACAATGAATGACATATTTATGGCCCAGACAAGATAATTTATTGCCATTTTTGACCTTTGAACTAAAACTACGAACTTGACCTTGGAGATATCGACATAATTCTTTCGCGCGACACACCGTCAAATGATGGTGAACAAAAGAGCCAACGATTTTAAAATCGCACAATAAACAACATAGTTATTGCCCAGACAAGCTCAATTATGGCCATTTTTTACCTTTAAACTCAAATTGTGCCCTTGTTCTTGGAAATATCGACGTAATTCTTTCGCCCGACACACTGTTCAATGATGGTGAACAAATGTGCCAAATGATTTTAAAATCTCACAATAAAAAACAAAGCTATGGCCCGGACAAGCATTTGACCTTTGAACTCCCAAGTGTGACCTTGACCTTTGAGATATTGACGTAATTTTTTTTAACGCGACACACCGTTCCATGATGGTGAACAAATGTACCGAGTCATTTAAAAATGTAACAATAAATGACATAGCTATGGTCCGTACAAACTTACAGTTTAAAACATACTAAAGTGACCCCATGACCTAGTTTTTGACCTGGCATGACCCATATTCAAACTGACCTAGACATTATCTACATACAACTACTGACCAAGTTTGGTGAAGATCGGATGAAATATCGGGACAGACCGACAAACGTGACTCCTATATAGCCCCCATTACCAATTGTAATAGGGGTATAAATATCAAGTTGCTATGTTCAATATTGAAAAAGTTATGGCCATATAAGTTTTCGGCCAGATGGACAGACTGACTGACTGACGGACAGTTCAACTGCTATATGCCACCCTACCAGGGGCATAAACATATTCCACAGTTCAACAATTCTTTTTCCATTTTTGTTTTTTCATAATAATGTTATGGACCCTTGCCCTTATCTGGGCCACTGTTCTTCCGGTAAGTATTTTTAGGGACCCCATTATTTTTGAGCCAGATGGCATTATTTTTTCTCTTAATTCATCTCTAAAAAAGTTCATGAAACATATGTTCTCTTCGCTGGCCCACTTTCGTTTCATTCCTTTTCTTGTCCCTGTCCCTAAAACAAGAATAGATATAAAAAATAAAATAGCAATGAGTATCATGTCAGTGTTTTTTTCAGTTTTGGGGGAAAGGGGTCGGGTCCCCTGAGAGGGGGATAATTCACGCATAAAAGGGGAAATTTCAATTCTAAGCAAGTAACATACAAAATCAAGTTGTAACACCATAATTCACCATACACAGAGCGAAAAACATTATTCCAACTTTTTTTGTCATCAACATGTTATGTTTATGTTCAAAGATCAACATTTTTTGGCTTTTCTGTGAATTATTTAAACGAGGTATTGATTAAAATTGAACTACACTTCCAAGAGGGGAAATTTTCAAATATTTTTTGGAAAAATATACACTCTAAGCAGCAAACTCATTTGGTCAGTGACTGTAAGCCGTTTATTTTGTTGACTTTTCTACTGAATTGATCCTTGCACACAAAGTATCAACATAACAAGTCAGTGTTCTGCCGTGGATGCGCCCTTGTGTTATTGTCGCAAAAAACAAATATTTGTCCCCACCCGTTTTCTGTATATGGGTCCGCGGGCGCACATGAATTAGAAATAAAAACTAATCGATTCAATTTGTAAGTCGGTAAAGTAATCGAGTGAATGTGTAACCAGAACAAACTATTTCATTGTACATAACTCATTTCGCAGCCAATGGTTAATTTATTTAATATTAACACTCTATTTCATTGGTAAGTTGAGATTATAACAACCAATCAGATATCAAGGAAATTTCCGAAACTATCAAAATGGCTTAAAGTGACAGGCCAGAGAAAAAAAAATCCATTTATTTTTTTTCCTCCGGCAAGTAAAATTAGAAAATGGGAAGACTCTGTTGGGTTGTTAACCCAACAGAGTCTTCCCAAGTCCCTACATTGTTTAGCAATTACGAAAAAGTCTGCCCTTAAACGTACATTACAAGAAAATTGGCTTCAAAAATGTCCTTGGTCACTGTTTGACAACAACAAAATGACATGCAGATTGTGCATAAAGCAAAAAAGAAAACGCCTTTACTATCGGTATTTCTAATTATCGAACAAGTACTTTGACATGCCATGCGGAGTCCAATGACCATAAATCTGTTCAAAGTTTTGTAAATATGTTGACAACTGTTTGACAGTGTTAAAAAGTTGTTTGAATGTTCCAGTTTTAATAACAATGTTACAACCTGACTGTTAGAAGTTTAAGCAAGTTTAATCAAGTTAAAGGTTATTAGTTTCCACACATTTAATTCTGCTACAAAAATATTTCTGTGTCCCCATATTTTTTCTTTTTGTCCCCACTTTTGTAATCCTAAAGGGTCCCCAACAGTAAAATTTCACGGCAGAACACCGCAAGTGATACAATGATTGAATATTGTAGAGCAAGGTTTTCCTGATAAAAATGCACAAAACCTGAACATGTTAGGAGGTAAAATGAACTGAAACTGTTTTAACACCAGTTTAAAACAATTTTTCACACATATAAGAACTGACAGTTCGCAGAACTATCATTTCTTGGAAGAACAAGTACTTAACATTAACTTCCATAGCAAACTGCCTACTTTGTACTTTACAAGGACTTTTACAAGCACATTGTTGTAACCCTGTAGATCACAGAGGAGGTCGTCTAGAGCATCACACTTGACTTGGACTACTCATTTACTTTAATACAGTCATGACATAAGACTCTGTCACATAATGATAGAAAATGCAGAGAAACCCGTCTTCAAATTTAGTTCATACCTTGAGGATTTGGCTGCCTCATTTCATCATGGGTCAGACTGGCTGGCCCTTCACTGGCAGCAGTTGACATGGACTCTGAAAGAACCAAAGTGAAACCTGTAGATTGCATATGATAAGCACAGTCAACACTGGCATGTTGTATCACGAGAGGCTCTGACTCCTGTACAGATTCTAGACTGTGGGTGTCTTCAACAGTTGCCTCAATGACTGTAAACATATAATGTCAACAGTGGGGTCTTGTATGTCTATTATTCATTGGTGGGTCTTGCTGAAATCTATAGAAAACATGCATGCCCCCCATATGGCCTGTCCGTTGTAGTGGCAGCCATTGTGTGAATACGTTTTTTGTCACTGTGACCTTGACCTTTGACCTAGTGACCTGAAATCAATAGGGGTCATCTGCAAGTCACGATCAATGTACATATGAAGTGTCATGATCCTAGGCAAAAGCGTTCTTGAGTTATAATCCGAAAATCATTTTACTATTTCGGGTCACCGTGACCTTGACCTTGTGACCTCAAAATCAATAGGGGTCATCTGCGAGTCATGATCAAACTACCTATGAAGTTTCATGATCCTAGGCGTATGCGTTCTTGAGTTATAATCCAGAAACCATTGTACAATTTCGGGTCACCTTGACCTTTGACCTCAAAATCAAAAGGGGTCATCTGCAAGTCATGATCAATGTACCTATGAAGTTTCATGATCCTAGGCCCAAGCGTTCTTGAGTTATCGTCTGACGACCACCTGGTGGACAGACGGACCGATTGACATGAGCAAAGCAATATCCCCCCTCTTCTTCGAAGGGGGGCATAAATATATATTGGCTTGGACAACAGAAAATTGTACTAGAATATATAGTCTACAGTTGGGTCATGTCTTTATCATCAATAGGTGGGCCTTTATTATATGATAATAGAAATACCATGGGTCAGACTGGCTGGCTCTTCACTTGGCTCCCTCCTATCATGGGTCAGACTGGCTGGCTCTTCACTTGGCTCCCTCCTATCATGGGTCAGACTGCCTGGCTCTTCACTGTCAGCAGTTGACATGGACTCTGAAAGAACCAAAGTGAAACCTGTAGATTGCATATGATCAGCACAGTTAACACTGGCCTGTTGTATCATGAGAGGCTCTGACTCCTGTATAGATTCTAGACTGTGGGTGTCTTTAACAGTTGCCTCAATGCCTGTAAACATATAATGTCAACAGTGGGGTCTTGTATGTCTATTATCCATTGGTGGGTCTTGCTGAAATCTATAGAAAACATGCATGCCCCCCATATGGGCTGTCCGTTGTAGTGGAAGCCATTGTGTGAATACGTTTTTTGTCACTGTGACCTTGACCTTTGACCTAGTGACCTGAAAATCAATAGGGGTTATCTGCGAGTCACGATCAATGTACTAATGAAGTGTCATGATCCTAGGCAAAAGCGTTCTTGAGTTATCATCCGAAAACCATTTAACTATTTCGGGTCACCGTGACCTTGACCTCAAAATCAATAGGGGTCATCTGCGAGTAATGATCAATCTACCCATGAAGTTTCATGATCCTAGCCGTATGCGTTCTTGAGTTATCATCCGGAAACCATTTTACTATTTCTGGTCACCGTGACCTTGACCTTTGACCTAGTGACCTCAAAATCTGTAGGGGTCATCTGCGAGTCATGATCAATCTACCCATGAAGTTTCATGATCCTAGGCGTATGCGTTCTTGAGTTATCATCCAGAAACCATTTTACTATTTCGGGTCACTGTGACCTTGACCTTTGACCTAGTGACCTCAAAATCAATAGGGGTCATCTGCAAGTCATGATCAATGTACCTATGAAGTTTCATGATCCTAGCCCCAAGCGTTCTTGAGTTATCATCCGGAAACCACCTGGTGGACGGACCGACCGACAGACCGACATGTGCAAAGCAAAATACCCCCTCTTCTTCGAAGGGTGGCATAAATATATATTTGCTTGGACAATGGAAAATTGTACTAGAATATATAGTCTACACTTGGGTCTTGTCTTTATCATCAATAGGTGAGCCTTTATTATATGATAACAGAAATAACAAAGGAAATGTTTTGTTTTCCAAAAGCACTTCTAAAAGTGTTTTTTTATGCTTTTCGGTTTAAGGTATGAGATGTACACAAAATAACAACACACATATCCCCCACTAAAATATGTTATAAGACCTGCTTACAATTTAAATCAGAAAATCTTCATACTTGCAAGTTAAGTTATTTATCCTTTAAATCATTAAAATAACTCAGAAACAGAAATGTCTAATTGAGCATATAAACTATTTCATAAGGTGTCCAAATCTTAAGGTATTCCTATACTTCTTTTTTTTTTTTAATGGGCTACCATAACAATGACTCTGTTATGGACCACTTTCATAATACAAATGAACAGTGGCCAATGATCTATTATGGGTATAAATAACTATTTTACCTTCTTGATGGCCATCTTCGTCTTCAATTGGAAGAGGTAAATCTGTAAAAAATGATTTTTTATTTTAGAAATAACTAGTTATAGAAAAAAATAACCAGAAGTCACTCTTGATATGACAGTAAATATTTTCAATACTTCAAGGTTGTTAAAAAGTATTTTGTTGCATTAGCATTTCTTTGAGAGGATAAACAATTTTCAAGGCACATAAAATAGGTTTGCCTATTTTTACCACGTAAATTTTAGACTTATTGAATTAACGTGGCCAAAACAAGGGCCCCGCCTTTCAAACAATGTTTTACATCGTTTGTCTGTTCTCAAGCGCTCTGTTTTGTTCTGAAGAATGATCATTCAGTCGAATTTACTGACAGCCATAGGAGAGAAAGTATCAAAAATTCTCCATCCCAATTCAGTAAAATGAATTATATTAATAAAATTCTTATAATCAAACCTTCTACTACTATGTCCTTCATCTGCCTTCCCTTCCACTCATTGACTTTACCATTTTCAACAGCATACAACATCAGGGCAACCTATAAAATTTCAAGAAGACCATAATATTCCAGTGTCAACAATACTTCCATCATAACTAACGACAATATATTGCAATACGGTTTTTGGCGTATTGTTGCAGCACTATGAGATACGCATGTAATCCAAATATCAAGTTGCTGTTTTCAATATTTCAAAAGTTATGATCAAACGTTTAAGTTTTGGTAAAAGTTTTGGACACACACACACCGTGACACGCACACACATACAAAGAAAGACAAGCCAAAAACAATATACCCCCGTTCATTCGATCCAGGGGGCATAAAAGGCCATTAATGCAAAGCATACTAGTCAAAGTCAACATCAGATATGGTCTTACTATGGCTGCCTGTTAAATTATTCTTTCTTTTAGCCCTCTTAGTTACAATATAGCATTTAGTTTTTCAAATATATGTGTATGGAAAATTTAAAGATTTTTATTAATGAAATATATACCTTTGAGAGTTCCATGGTACTGGAAGACAACTGATAATATTCCTTGTGTGTCTTCACATCATGTCCCAGATGCTTTGCAAGCAATTTTAGTTCACCATGAGTCATGTCAAGAATCTACAAAGCATGTTAATTCTTGATTATATTCACAAATATGCAGTCATCATTCCAGTTTGCTGCCAATTTAACAAATTTTTTTTGCATCTTCTACAGAAAAGATGTACACAAGAAAGCTTTTATCTGTATAGTTGTAGTCATTATGGTGCTCCAAATTCTTGTAATCACACCATGCATTTACAGAGTCAAAAATTTTGTAATGTTTAATTCTGAAAAAGCCAACACGTGGTTTGGTATTTACATGATCCGCCATTTTGCAAATAGCTACTTCCTGTATATATGCCAAAATTTATGTTAAATATAACAATTGGGTCTAACAATTTAAAATCAATTATTGGGTTCTCACAGATAACCATTTTCTGTCATACAAAAGCTGCCAAAATCAAAGGTCTCCATAAAAGTTTTTATTATAATTTATTCACAAATTGATGGCAAGCAAATTCAACATAATTACTTATTCCTGTATAAAAGCCGAAGTATACATGTATGTATGTATGCCATTAAACTGGAAGAGAATGTAGTATAATTGCTGAAAGTCTAAATAAATATTGTGCCATAATAAAGAAACCTTCAGGTCACAATATCTCATCTGTACAGGGATATGAAACAAAGACCATAATTCTTAAATGGCTTAAACAATCCAATATTTGCACAACTAGACTTTAGAAGTAATTGTGAACGATTGTACCAGTTTGTAAAATAAAAAATAAGTACTGAATTATAAATAGAAAGTTCAATATTGAACCTTGAATGTTTCAAGAAATGATTTTTTATTTGACAAGGATAACACATTTGCATACATTTAATATGGCCATATTCGAACCAAAGCAAATACATACATATAAAACAACATAACAATTTCTTGATTTAACAGCAAAGTTTAATATAAAATAACAAATCTATGTATCAAAGACTAAAGTAAACAAAAGGACTGCAATGGTCGCTCAAGGTATATTGACAGCAAGTAAGAAATGCTGAACCAATGATTGGCAAATCACCATGACAAAGTAACCTTGGAACTTTTGAAGAATGTCAAATATTTAGCTGCTGGGCTGTGTTGTATTTAAGGCGTAGGTTTCATAAGAAGGTATAACCATTTAACTCTATGCTTTACTTGTGACCAAAGAGGCAGGCAAACTTTGACTCCAGGGGCATAATTTGAACAATCTTGGTAGTGGACAACTCAGTAATTACAAACCAAATACCATTCTCTGGACCTTGTGGTTTCAGACACGATTATACATTTTATTACTATATACCTCAGGCTCCTATGAACCAGTGAGGATTTTTAAGTGGTTTTCACTATCAGTCTGTCTACCCATTTTTACCTGTTTCTAACTGTCCTAGTTAAGGTTTAAAACTATAATTTGTTCAGTTCAAAGTGCTTCAAATATGCTGCATAACCTAAGGTTTTAGGGTATAATTACCTGTGACACTGTAGCAATGTATTTTCTCAATAAGGTTGTTGTTATCCTTTCAGGCCTCTGCAGTCCCGGGCATTCTCGAACCAATTCATGCATAGCTCGACTGCCAGATAATGGAGTAAGAGCATTTAATCTGGAGAAAAGATAGGGATTGTCTCTTGGAACTGATACCAATGAACTACTTCTTGTCTCCACCAGGACATTTATAGCTGATTTTACATCTGGAGTTAATAATATACATGCTGTCACATTCTTCTTTGATTTTCCACGCACTTCAAGCATGTCCATTCTGAAAATATTTCATAAATAAAAAACATTAGGCACAAAGTGACTTCCCAAACAGATACAAAAAAGTGACTTTTAACATGTTTTCTATATTTAACCTTGTGACCTAGTTTTTGAGCTCATATGACCCAGCTTCAATCTCTGGCAAAATTTCATTGTGACAAATGTTCTGACCAAGTTTCATGAAGATTGGCCAATAAATGTGGCTAATATAGTGTCAACAAGTTTTCACTAAAGCCATATAAGGACAACTGCCCCCCCCCCCTGGCGGCCATGTTTTTCAACAACCATAACCATTTTCAAACTCACTCAAGCTATTGTTAGAACAAATGTTCAGATCAGTGGCCATGTTTTTCATTCAACTGGAACCATTTTCGAACTCGTCCAAGATATTATTGGGACACATGTTTTGACCAAGTTTCATGAAGATTGGACTAAAAATGTGACTTCTAAAGTGTTAACAAGGTTTTACTATAGCCATATAAGGAAAACTGCCACGCCCCCTGGCGGCCATGTTTTTTCAACCAACCGGAACCATTTTCTCACTCGTCCAAGATATTATTGGCACACATGTTCTTACAAAGTTTCATGAAGATTGGACTAAAAATTTGACTTCTAGAGTTTTAACAAGGTTTTACTATAGCCATATAAGGAAAACTGCCACGCCCCCTGGCGGCCATGTTTTTTAACCAACCGGAAACATTTTCGAACTCGTCCAAGATATTATTGGGACACATGTTCTGACAAAGTTTCATGAAGATTGGACAATAAATGTGACTTCTAGAGTGTTAACAAGGTTTTACTATAGCAAACTGCCACGCCCCCTGGCGGCCATGTTTTTCAATCAACCGGAACCATTTTCGAACTCGTCCGAGATATTATTGGGACACATGTTCTGAGTAAGTTTCGTGATGATTGGACAATAAATGTGGCCTCTAGAGTGCTAACAAGGTAAATGTTGACGACGCACGACGGACAAAAGGCGTTCACAATAGCTCACCATGAGCACGTTGTGCTCAGGTGAGCTAAAACAACAAGAAATCTGTGTTTCAAATGCAAACAAAACAAAACAACATATCAGGGGTGTCAATTGGCTAAAAATCTAAAATCCTTAAAATAGGCATTTCGTTTTGGGGCCAGAGCAAAAGAGGGTTAATAATTCATGTAAACTTTGTTTACAATTGTATATAACTTTGTAAACAATATGTTAAAGTAAAATAATTTGTGTTTAAGATGACATTTTGTGATAATTATCTTAAAATTCCAGTAAAAAATCCTCTGATTTATATCAATATCAAAATTGGTCCTTAAGGGCCAAAATCCTGATTTCAGGCGTAATCCTGAACTTCGACGCCTCTGCATATTTTAAGGTCAAAAACACAATTTATGCAAAACTAAATATCTAGATACATATTTAAGTTCCTAGGATGCTTATTTACAATGAAGACAAAACTTGCCTTTTTGCAAACTCTCTCTCAGTGTCAGACAATGAGGCACGAAACTCTTCAAGTCCCCGTCCCACTCTGGTCTGTTCTGGTATGCTTCCAGGAGCATGTCTTCAACTTCTGCAATTCTTCTTTTGTTGAAAATGTACAGTCTGCACATAGTCGCCTTGCCAGTCTAGTCCAACTTCCAGGATTAGGACAAGCACGAAGAACTCTGACTTCATTCTCTATGATCTGTTTTAATAATCCCTGAACTTGACAAGATCATCGGTTTCTGGTATGCACGTTAATTTGTTCATATCACGAACAGTTTTCTGTCTTGTCATTGGAGCATTTACTCGATATTTCCATTCTGCATCAAACAACACTTTGAACAGTCTTG
>NC_068355.1:46175222-46178347 GCF_020536995.1 Dreissena polymorpha | reverse complement strand
AAAGGTCAACTTCCAGGAAACTGCGGGCATGTTAAAACTGTTGATTATGACAAAATGTTGTTTATTACAAATCAGTACAATAGCGTCTGTTATGTGGCCTATACTAATCCAGTTAAATAAAACTTTAATCGCAGAAAAGTTTAGATTCTTTACACCTTTAAAGGGGCCTTTTCACAATTCACAGATTTTGGCATTTTTTTAACTTATTCATTAATGCTTTATATTGATAAATGTAAACATTGGATCATAAAAGCTCCCAGTAAAAATCAAGAAAAAAAAAAAAAAAAAGGAATGTACATTGCCCGGAGCAGGGTCGAACCAGTGACCCCTGGAGTCCTGGCAGAGTCCTGTAGTATAAACGCTTATGCCTACTGAGCTATTCCGCCGAGTACACATTCTCGACGTATTTTATACCTTATATAAGCAATCTTCGTAGTTTCACAAAATTTAACGACAAAAACAGAACTCTCCAAATTATTCAATCGTTTCGCGTTGCAACGCTTATAATTTTAGGTTTTAAAATCGTCAAAAGATGCATATAATGGCTATATTAGAGCATGGTTAATGTTCAGTATTACTGTTTCCTCACAAATATCATAACTAAAACGAAAACTTACGAATCTGAAACAACTTTTTTCAATTTTGTCAATTTACCAAAGCGTGAAAAGATCCCTTTAAGAAAATATATATAACAGTTCTTTCTGTTTTAACAAAATGATACATTTTAAAATAAATTATGAAGCATCGCTAGCAATATTAGAAAGAGAAGTAGAAGGAGAATTATTATCAATAGTAGCAGTAGCAGCAGCAGCAGCAGTAGCAGCAGTAGCAGTAAGCAGAATCAGTAGCAGTAGCAGTAGCAGTAGCAGTAGCAGTAGCAGTAGCACTAGCAGTAGCAGTAGAAGTAGCAGTATCAGTAGCCGTATCAGTAGCAGTAACAGTAGCAGCAGCAACAGCAGCAGAAGCGCAGGCAGCAGTAGCAGTAGCACTATCAGAAGCAACAGCAGCAGCGGCAGTGGCAGCGGCAGTGGCAGCGGCAGTGGCAGTGGCAGTAGCAGTGGCAGTAGCAGTGCAGTAGCAGTGGCAGTAGCAGTGGCAGTAGCAGGCAGTAGCAGTGGCAGTAGCAGTAGCACTATCAGCAGCAGCGCAGCAGCACTGGCAGCGGCAGTGGCAGCGGCAGTGGCAGTGGCAGCGGCAGTGGCAGCGGCAGTGGCAGCGGCAGTGGCAGTGGCAGCGGCAGCGGCAGCAGTAGCAGTAGCAGTAAGAGTAGCCGAAGCAGTAGCAGTAGCGGCTTTTTGCTTTTTTGTTTTAGAAGTGTTTGTAGAATAAGAAGAACGCAAGGAAGACAAATTAATTGTAACATGTGTTATCTTAGTCTCCGTTGTAGTAGTATTTGTTGTATCTACACAGCCATTTTTCAGTCACCTGAGAGACATGTTTTTATAAGAGATTTAATTGTGGACCAATACATCGTGTATTAATATCAGTGTACCCACTGGGACACCACATGGGACGAGGATTAACAGATAAACTAGGCCTTCAATTAATTATGCGCCTAGAGGCAAACAATACTATAACTTACTGATAATTTTAGGATTGGATGTGTTTGTATCTTATTTGAAATTAGCTAGCTTAATTCAAAAACTAATTATAGCCTCAATATTATCACAAGAACATCATCACATATTCATTGTGCAATATATAATCATATCACCATCACAATATGCCAGAGCGTTAGTATTTATTGTGCATACAATATCCTACAGCAACATTTACAAAACTTATTACAAACCAACCGCTCAAGCTTTAATTAAGATTGATTTCAATTTATATTATGACATACATTAAAGTTCACTGTCAATTAATTAAAAAATGGCTTGATGCTTCGTACTCAGCGATTTAAATAAAAGAAACGTTGCGTACACAATAATTGGGGTTAATAAAAAAAGTCTGCAATTAAAATAATCAAATTTAAATAATACTAGATTTAGTTTCAAATTGTCGCTCAAAAAATGTATCAGTTATATCAGTTACTAGGAATCGATTTGTTTAATCTCCGCCAATCCAATAATAATTATGGTGTTTGTATGACAAATTAATAGCTATTCGTCATTGAATGTATGATACTCATAAAAATATTGAAACAATAACCACAACAACAACAACATATGTGATTATGTATATTATATCTTCTTCAGATACTCTGTGTCATACTTTCAAAATTATCCTCATAAGATTCATAATAATAAAATAAACACTATTGCAATCTTAGTAAAAACCAACTTAGCCGTTATGCTAATGATTTTATGTTCAGTATGCGTGTACATTTCAATATTATATAACAACAAGTGTTCACAAATACCTATGTTTAATAAATATTAAAAACATGAGAACCAATGAAGGTATTTCATTTTAATAGACTAGTTTACCGTGTGTGTACATTCATATAAAATCTTTTGAAAATCACACTTGAGATAATGTCTTTAGGTTTTGCTATTTCTAATCGATTTTAAACACCATAAAACCACCGTATTTTCTCTTACATTCTAAATTTTCTTACATTTCTTTTTTAAGCCAAAATATTTATGTTTTCATGATTCTAAATTTTCGGACATACGGATTTTCGTACAGTCAGTTTAAACAGCGCTATTTTATCAGATTTTGACCCTGTTTTTGCTTATCTGATGACCCTTCGGTCATGCATTTTTACAACCGGATTAAAGTAATAAAACAGAATCATGCCTAAGGGCAATCGACCATAACATTTGCGTACTTGGGTAAATTACCTTGTAAACCTCTAATAAGCAATGGTTCCTTCCAACAGCGTTTGAAATGATATCGTATTAAGAAAGCCAAACGTTTATTGTTTTTACTTTTTATATATTATTTCAGTTGATTGCAAAGCTGTTAAGTTGCATTTTTAAAGTAAAGAACGAAGGGAACAACACAATAAAATTATGTACACTGATGTATTATTTCTACTTCAATTAAATAATTGACAACAAACATAACACACTTGTCTCTAAATATTTTTCGTATTTAAATTTTCCAACACGAAAAACAATATCTTTAAGTGAACGGAACTTATAATTATTACGGCATATAGTAAAAGCAGAGTTGTCTGA